>NW_009918753.1:0-40561 GCF_000696875.1 Nestor notabilis
CCCTCAGCAAGTTTGCCGATGACACCAAGCTGTGTGGCGCGGTTGATACGCTGGAGGGAAGGGATGCCATCTAGAGGGACCTTGACACATTTGTGAGGTGGCCCGATGCCAACCTTATGAAGTTTAACCAAGCCAAATGCAAGGTCCTACACCTGGGCAGAGGCAGTCTCAGGCACAGCTACAGGTTGGGCGGAGAAGAGATTCAGAGCAGCCCTATGGAGAAGGACTTGGGAGTGCTGGCTGATGGGAAACTCGACATGAGCTGGCTTCAGTGTGCGCTTGCAGCCCAGAAACCAATCGTATCCTGAGCTGTATCAAAAGAAGCGTGACCAGCAGGTCGAAGGAGGTGATCCTGCCCCTCTACTCTGCTCTCGTGAGACCTCACTTGGAGTATTGTGTACAGTTCTGGTGTCCTCAACATAAAAAGGACATGGAGTTGTTGGAGCATGTCCAGAGGAGGGCCACGAGGATGATAAGGGGGTTGGAGCACCTCCGTATGAAGACAGGCTGAGAAAGTTGGGGCTGTTCAGCCTGGGGAAGAGAAGGCTGTGTGAAGACCTCATAGCAGCCTTCCAGTATCTGCAAGGGGCCTACAGGGATGGCAGAGAGGGACTCTTCATTAGGGACTGTAGTGATAGGACAAGGACTAATGGCTTTAAACTTAAACAGGGGAAGTTTAGATTAGATATAAGGAAGAAGTTCTTCACAGTGAGGGTGGTGAGGCACTGGAATAGGTTGCCCAAGGAAGTTGTGAGTGCTCCAACCCTGGAGGTGTTCAAGGCCAGGTTCACAGAGCCTTGTGTGACATGGTTTAGTGCGAGGTGTCCCTGCTCATGGGAGGGGGTTTGGACCTAGATGATCTTAAGGTCCTTTCCAACCCTAACTATTCTATGATTCTATGATTCTATAAAATGGTAAGAGACAAAGGTCACCCTAGAATATCTAGTTACTTCTTAGCTTCAAATGCCACAGTCAATTGACATCTCAAGGAACAGTGTGGGAATTTATACCAGTTTATTAACAGAGAAAGCACATGAATGTCTCATCTTGTTTTGGAGAGGGAGAGCAGTCCATGCATCTGGGGACTGTGACATGAGTGTTCCTCAGCATAACACAATGACAGCTTGCTAGCTGAAGCTGTGGGTCTGAAGGTGCTCAGTGTATGAAACAGAAGGGCCTACTTGACACAGATCAGATGGGATCCTTGCTTCTCCATCTTTTTAGCACCCACCTGACTTCTTGTCTTAATCAGTTAAGAATTCCGTATGTATCATTGTAGTATGTAGGTTGCCCACACAACTGTTTATTTTGCCCCATTTTCTGTTCACTAGTACCTTTCAGGTAGAAAATATTAACAACAGATAGCGGTAACAATGTTTTTTGGCTTTATCTGTCATAGCTGTAAAAGGAGAATGGTTTCTTAATGACATGCCAGGAAAGCATGACAAGCTATGAGAATGAAAGAGCAGCAGTCTAACCAAATCAGCCAGGATAAACAGGCTGTGCACATGGACAAGAGGGTTGTATTTTCTTAATGATTTGAAAAGCATTTGCTATATTGTTTCTGTGCAGTACCACCTCAGCATTACAGCCTCAGTCCAAACTCTGGAGTACATACTTTCCTGCTTGAAAATAACTGTACCTTGAAAGTCATGTAATAAAACATGCTTTGCTAATCTCTGGACCCTCATAGGTCTCTTCCTGACTGAGTTAATTACTGAATTAAAAATACTTGAAATGCAGATTTGCCAGGCAGTCATGCTAACAAGGGGCAGATCAGATATCAATCTGACATGAACTATAAATCTATAGATCAGCCCAAACAACAACAGAAAAGGAAGAACATGTTAATTAAACTATATTGTCAAGCATTGACTCAGATAAGTGTTTCAATTAACAATTCAATTTGTTTTGAATTGATTCTGAGATGGAAAAAATATTTACCACCTGGAGCTGTTAATTCCCTTATGCTTTTTTTGATGAAACAGGACACTCCCACAAGTTGTTTCTTTCTCGTTTCACTTCCCAGAGTTAGAATATTCTGCAACGGAGAATGACTTTCCTCTGGGAGAAAAACATATTGGGAAGATAAGGTTTGTGCTTCTGAAAGTTGGATAAGTTTCAATTCCTTTATACTTCAAAACAGCATGAATTTGAATTATACACCAGCTTCTGTGTATTGGTGTTTCTAATGTATAGTTCTGCAGATTCAGCTGTCCTGTTCACTGTTCAAGAGAGAAAGAGGGCTAGGATGCAAAATTAGGACAGGTTAGAGGCAGTATCTTAACTTTGCCGTTTATAGCAAGAATTATAGTAAGGTCAAGACTAAACTTTTGTTTTTTGTCTAATTTGAGCTCTTGTAAACCCTGTGCATGATATAGATTTAGACTCCTATACTTGGGAAATTGTAACATTTGCAACCTCTCCACCAGCACCATCACTTTCACAAGCAGCTGAGGAAGATCTGGTTAAGTGATGATGACTGATGAAAGAGTTTGAGGGAGCAATGGATGCTGTACATAAACATAATAATGTTTAATCTGTTTAAACCAATAATGAATCCCATGGCTTATATCAGTGGGTGTGGTTTTTAACACACATCACATAGGTATAGGTTGATAAGCAAATGGAGGCTCCAGATCATTTCATTGTCACTTCTGCTTTTCTTAGCTGGGTTAGTGGAGTAATCACACTTCTGAAATGAGTGGTTTGAAATGTACCTGACACCATTTGGGTGACAAGTGAAAAGATCAGAAATCTAAGATGAACTTGTGTAGGTATACATTCAATCACTCAACTGAAAATTCCTTTCCATGTTGAAGCAATTTGGCAGATATTTGGGATCTAGTGGAAAAATGGGCTGGTGAGCTCTGACACTGGTAGTGGGGTTGTGTGTCAAGGAGCAGAAGGAACAAGCTGCTGCTCTACATAGGAGTCATGGTTTAAGGAGAGCCAAGAGCTTCAGTGTGTCAATCAGTGCATTACCTGTAATCTAGAAAGTAGTCTTATAACAAAAATATGTTATATGAACAACACTATCACAGTATGTTAACATTATATATATAGCATATGCAGGTGATACTACACAGTAATAAAGATAGAAATTGTAATAATGGTTATATCTTTACTTAATCATAATTAATCATAAATGTGAAAGTACTATTTAATAATTTTTTAATAAATACATATGTAAGATAAGTGTAGGAATCAATATGATATTATATAGATAATACGTATGCATTGACTTCAACAATCATGCCAGTTAGCTCAGCATGTGAACAGAGGTATTTAGTCAGAAAAGTAAATGAAATGTATATTTTGTCATGAGAAATATTTCCTATTTCTTGTGCTTGTTCTGAGCATACATATATAGACTTGCAGAACTGTAGTAAACTAGCTGTCCCTATGACCTTGATGGCTTTTGTGCATTATACCATAAAAGTATGTTCTTAATGCCATTGTTCTTGGCATTTAAAATAATGCATGCTGGTAGGTGTAAATTTTCCACTGTTATTTATTCTAAATGCTTTTATATTTAAATTGGAGTTGATGTTAATAACTGTGGAACCTGCTTCAACTATCCTACAATTTTGGAGAAGCTGGGCTTTATGTTGACAACAGCTTATAAGGTATTTGTACTCTTAGGTACTCTTAAGGTAGACAATTCCTTACTTTTACATTCAGTGTCTAATGACTGCACTCAACACTGATCATGTAAAAAGAATGAAGGCTTTTTGTTAGATGATTATATATAAATTAGTTTTAAAAATGCAACTGAAATTTTTCAGAGTTGCCTAGCTTAAGAAAAAATACTATTGTATTGTTTGTGTTTGGTTTACTCAAGTATAAATTCAGAACTGAAAATGTCACTGCAAGGGATCTATACTATGCAGGCAGGTTGATATGAAGAAGTTGGTGCTACCACTGGTAGTAATGTACCTGATGGGTGGGTAATGAGATACTTCAATTTGCAGCATTTCTATTCAGACAGGGACTTGTCAGAAGTATAGATTTTTACTTAAAAGAAAAAGAAGATAAGGCACTATTTAAACTTAGCCTGCAACTTACGTTTTGTATTGTTTAGTCCTGAGAGAACCTAATGCACTATGTTCAGTTAAAATAAGTATGTATTCTAATGTTATTCACAAAAAGGGAAGGTGGGGAGTGGGGCAGGAAGAGAGGGAAGGAATAAAGGAGGGAAGGAGAAAGGGAGAAGTAAAACTATTTTGCTCGTTGACAAAAATGTTTTGAAAGAAATCTTACAGTTGCTTTTTGTTTCTTTTCATTGGAAAGGTTAAATTTTTAATTGAAATAAATAAATCCAGATAGAACACTTGGATCTGTTTTTCTTTTGCCTTAGTGTAGTTAAATACCACATTGTATCATGGTGTTTGTATCTTCAGGACTACGATGTACTTTATGTCTTCTGAATTTTATGGTGTGCCAATAGAAGAGGCTATGATGCCCTCATAGATTAAGGCTGAAATACTCCAATGTGGCAGAGGTCTGCATATTTAATTAAAAAAAAAGAAAAAAAAGAAAAAAAAGAAAAAAGTCAAACCCCAAAAAACCCAACTCAAAAACCCAAAAAACAAAAAAACCCAAAATACTGCATTGTAATCACTTGCTTTCTCTTCCGCTTCAGTGAAATATCTTGAGGTGAACAGAAGAAAAAAAATTACGATATTAATACTCAATAATTGAGCTATCATATTGGACTTAATTTAAATGGTTGGTGAGTTTTGCTTTGATAATCATTAGAAGGCTAACACGTACAAGATCTAAACATGGGATGTGGCTCCATCCTAAAAAGCTGATTTAAAGTTTGCTTTTACTTTGCAATGAGCACATCTGAATATAGCCTAAAACTTTAAAGAACAAATAAAGCATATGTATACTCTTATAGTCAAACATATATTCAGTTACTATATAGAACACTGTATAGTACTCTATACAGTTACTGTTCAGAACTGAATGTAGTAACATTTAAGCACCCTAATGTAAAATTAAGCTTATGCAAAATACTTTTAGACAAGTGACATACTACAGAAACATGAGAAAAGGAATTAACTATTTGCAACACATTGCCATGTTAAAAAAGAAAAAAAAGTAATTGTTGTAATCAGAATACTGATTACAAGCAGTAGGACAGTTCTGATTGATTGCTTTTATTTTTTAAACAAACCAAGCAACACGAGGTTATGGTAAAATGCATTTTGCTCCTGTGTTTGCATCTCCTTTTAGAACGCTATGTCTACTGGAATGAATTTACCACTGAAAATGACCTGAGGCTTGTTGAGCTGAAAGTAGGACACATGGTATAATAATCACAGAATGGCTGAAGTTGGAATGAATCTCTGTATGTCATCTTGGCTAAGCCACTGCTCAATCAGGGTCTCCTGGAGCATGATGCCAGAGAAACATAAACAGGTTTACCAGGACCATAATAAATGTAGTTTGCAGATCAGTAAGAAAATAGACATTCAAGTATATGTTGTAAATAGAGAACAGAAGTAAATTGCAGTCCTAGGAAATTATCTGGATCTCTCTTGATGAGTTTGTTTTGATGTAACAATGTATTTTCTTTGTGCTCATGGGCTGAAAACCAAAAAATCTGTTACAAAGTTTTCAGAGGTATAGTTTTTTATAGAGAAAAAATCATAGAATCATAGAACAGTTAGGGTTGGAAAGGACCTTTAGACCATCTAGTTCCAACCCCCCTGCTATGAGCAGGGACACCACACACTAAAGTACGTCGCCCAAGGCTCTGTCCAATCTGGCCTTGAACACTGCCAGGGTTGGAGCATTTAGGTATAAAAATTGCACTTTGTGTGATAAAACAACATTTTAACTACATTTTAATCTCTCCTCCCCCTCTCTCTCGCCATCTTTTTTCTGCCTACCTAATATCCAACCTAGTATGTACAAACATAACCAGAATTTTGTTGCAGTGCTCAGCTTGTGCAGGATGCTACTTGCTGTGATAAAATATTCCATATCTTTTTTTTTTTTCAGTTTTTTTCAGGGTGTTTTTTCAGGGATGTAATGATCTGTGGATATTCTAGTTTATTATGGTCAGTCATGCTACTTGTGTCTTCAAGTTTCTAATTAAATTCTTCTCTTTTTGTGGTAAGAGGTAGCTTGAATGGCATGCTCTAGCAAAGATGCCCAAATGCAGTGATGGAACAATCTGCATGAGGATTTGCATATTTTTCAATCATTACCAATTAATTTATTTCCTGACCAGGAGATAACATTCAGTGGAATTGCTACTTTCTTCACTGATAACCATAAGGCTGTGGATGGGCTTATTACATTAGTCAGCTTTCACTTTCAATGCATCAAAACCATCATATTTTTACTGTGGTCCTCCAACTGGACAAGGTTATACTGGCAGTCTTAGTCTTCAAAATCAAAGAGATTCCAGTGGCTGGTTTTCTTGATTTTTCAACACACCAAAATGATCCTGTACTTTGGTTGAATTTTATGTGTTTTAATTTCTCCTCTTCAATGTCATTGTGAGCTTGTGTAAGCCTGTGAGAGTCCAATAGGGACTGAAATACCTGTTTTAAATACAAATCAGTGAAAATTTGATTTACGTATATTGTTATTGGTTCTGCAGGCAGAGCCAATCTGGTGTCACAGATCCACAAATGCTGCAAAAGACATTCACCACCAGAATGCATCAGGATTGCTGTCTTTAACTAATGATAGATAATAATTAATTCAAATCATACAGCCTTTTCTCCATCAAAGGTTTTTTTAAAAATTAAAACTGACAGCAGTATTAGTATTAATGCTATTTTTGTTGTTATGTAATTCTGGATGTAGCCAGAGCAATAGGAGCTGGTGTCATAACTGCAGAAATTGAAGCAACCTCCTCAATAATAAAGTTGCATCAGGAACTACATGAATGTTTTCCCCTGCAATTTCTAAAATTTCTGTAACCATGGAAGCAACAATTGCAGTGACATTGCCAAATCTTCTATGGGTTGATTCAATGGTGGAGCACATAATATGACACAAACCAGGACCAGAGACAGGCTGTTTAGAAACAGGTTTTCCCTTTGTTTAGCAGTCTGCAAACTGATAAGCTACTGAGAAGCAGATAGTAAAAAAAAAACCAAGACAACAAAACAAACAAACAACTCCCCCCCCCCAAAAAAAACCACCCAAAACCAAAACTCCTCCCCAAAAAACTCCAAAATGCCCAACCCAGAATGGATAAAAAAAATTGCCATTTAAAAGTATAAACTTGTCCACTGAAGAATTTTATTGCTGAGAACAAGAGGTTAAGATGCTCCATTTAGATTTTTTTGCTTAGTTGATTTTGATCTCTTACTTGCATTTTTAATATTATTTTTCTGCCTGGTAAGCTCTGTTTGATCATCTTCAGAGAGAAAACAGTTGTTAAAGATTCATTACTGCCATTTTTTAGTTATAGGATTTTTAATAAGATACTACTTGAAGACACTGTGCTGGCATGGGAAAAATTAATATTTTATAGAATTATGTAAAGAAAATAAATAACCTATCTGAGCCTATAGGCAGATCAGACTTTCACTGGCAGCTAGTTGTTAAAAAATACTTGATATTTTTATGTTCCACAGCCTTAACTTCTATTACATCTTGTAAGGAGTGTTTTTTTTCCCCTCACTTCTTTATTCACACATTACCTCCTCTTCTCCTTTTATGAATCAACTATGATAGTCCCATGAAACAACTATTACAATCCTTGTCAGCAGCAAAATTCATACTGAAGCAGTCAATATTGCATCAGAACCAGCTGACTAACATTACATGCCCTTTCTTTCATCCCTTTGCTCTTCCTTTTTGTTTCCGTCCCCATCTCTCAGTACATCAGATCCTGAAGGCTGGATGGGCTGAGGAAATAGGAGAGACATAATGTGCTGAAAGCATGGATAGCTTTATCAGACCAAGGCTTAAGGATGGAATGCAAAAAAAGGACAACCTTGTGGACAGACAGACTGACTTTAGGTGGTTTTATCAGCCCAGATGACAGGACTTTTGCTCCCAAAAACTTGATAATCTATTCCATCTGTAACAGTTAAACTACACAACTATTATATTTCTTTATCAAGCTTGCTTTCATCCACCATCTTAGAAAGTGAGCATCAAACACCTTTGCCTTAATTCCTTTTGCTTTTAAATTCCATTTTTAACTCTCTACAGTTAGTTTCCTTTTTGCATCTGCATGTGACCTGAGGTCTCCTGATTACCTTGAAACCCAGTGTTGAGCCATCCCTTGATTTCAAGTTCAAATTTTCCATTCACTTGAATAATGCAGAACTAAGATCTTTGTTTCTTTCTTTCTCCTATTTCTACAGCTTCCAATCTTTCCAGTTCAGTGCTAGAAGCTATTTCTTTGGGAATGTGTCATGAAACCTGATATAGATATCACATGAATGTAAGGTTATATCCTGTAAATAGGTTTTGGCATTTGCAGGGAAAAGATCCAATTACATTGAAAGAAAGAAATAGAATGTAATCCTGCAATTTTATTGCAATATAAATTAAATTCCACTACTGTCATTTTGAGATTAATGGTACAGCAAAACAGTCCCACTCTTTGTGGCTTATTCTACTAAAATGAAATCTCAAATCAGGCTCACAATATGAACATGTGGAATCAGTTCCCTTCATGTATATTTAAATTCAATATTAATATTTAATATTTACATTCAGAACTATACTTTTTCAGTCAAAATATGACAAAGATTGGACCAAAATCTTCCACTATTGCAATTCTAGAAGCAGTTATTCATTTCAGTGTAATTTATGTGGATTTAAACCTGAAGCCAAAAGGAAGACTCCAGGTAGCAGACTGCCTAAACATCAGTTTTAAATTTAGACTTTAACATCCTTGAGGTTCAAATTTTATTCTAATGTGCAATTCACAAAAATGTGTTGTCATTTTAAGAAGGGGGAAAAAAACCCTCAAACCAAAAAAACACAAAAAACCCACAAAAAACCCCAAACCAGAAAAGGAGTGGAATGAAGTAATGGTCTATGTCATCAGCCAGCAAGTTTACACCAGCTGAGTCATAACAGACTGTTGGAATAATTCATAATCTGCTTGATAGAGGACTGTATCCCTCAGCAGATTTTAAATGACATTGTGAATTCTTGTTTTTGTCCAGTTACGTTTCCACAAAGATGGTTCTTGAGCAAATCTTCATTTGACTGTGTTAGTTTATCTCCCTCCTTGTGTTAGTTTATCTCCCTCCTTGTCCTTGCCATCTGCAAGATGTGGAGCAGTGTTGTCTTGGATAGCAGTGGAGTTCCAAAAACTTTCCCCTTTCCTCTGTTCTTTTCCATATTCTTTTGAGCATCTCAATTTAAAACAATGGATTAGCATCCTCCACAGGTGGTTGGAACTGTAACAGAGACTTCTTAACCATCACAGGTCAATTTTTCCCACTCCTGCCCTCCACTAAGCATCTGCATGTAGTGACTGTTGGTTTTTGTTGTTGTTGGAATTCATAGATGACTTTGTCTGGATTTGTCCTTGAGAGAACAATTCAAATGCCTGTGCTTTGAAACTGAAATGGATGTTCTAAGAGGGTATCATAAATCATGATAAGATGGAGCTGTCAGTTTACGCAAACTGTTTGTGTTTTGTCTTGGATCTTTGTTGATGGAGTTTGTGCAGTTGCTGAGTCATATGTTCAGGCATGCTAAAATCACAATTTTGGAAGGTGTGGATTCTTGAAGAGGTAGTTCTTTGCAAATATTTGTAAATAAAAAATTTGATGTTTAGAAATCCTTGTCTATACTGCTATTCACAATTATAAAGAAGGTTGAAAGTAATTTTTTCACCAAGTGGGGGTTTGAGTGCCCTTGCTTTTTCTTCCTACATCAATTGAATTATATTCACTGTGGATGTCATGTGCTTTTAGTGTATGCACATTTTTATTTCTAAATTTACAGTTATCTCCAAAAGATACAAATTGTTAGTACTGCAAAAGAAAGATATCCTATCATTAGCATGACTTGCTCCTAACACATACATATTGTTTTATCAACTAGCAACACAAGAACCAAAACAATCCATTTTTTTCTTCCTGTAACTTTTACTAAAGCTTTAGATTTTTTAGTGTGCTCAAGAGACTGTAATTTTTTCTTTAATAATAAGTAATTTTAAAAATAGAGGACATACAGAATGCTGCAAAGAGCATATATTTTACTTAAGCATTTATTGTTTCTCAACATTTGGCCAGAACTGGAAAAAATGCAGTTTTCCAAGGCCATGTAGAATAACTAAATAATGTACAGACAATTAGGGATAGGTAAGTAGTGGGAGAAGCAGTACTGCAAACAATAAGACAGTTTAGGACTTTAAGACATTATAAGGCATTATAAAAATGGTGCTCTTAATCATCCAATAACTGTACAGAACTTTTCAAATCTTCATATTCTCTGCATGATATTAAAAATATTGCCTAGAGTATGACCTCTGACTTAAAGGATCTTAAATCCAACAGTTGCTAGAAGATTGAAGTTCCTTCAGGGAATGGATACGTCTAAACTAGGATCTTTGCTTTCCCATCTGCCCTTGCTGCAAAGCCTGTCTTCATCTGCTGCAGCACTCCAGTTATGCATGCCACCTGACGATGTGTCTGTGCTCCCCAGGAGACTAAGGCTCTGCATGCGTTTGCCATGTCTCACCTCCTCCAACTCCTGACTGCTCAGCAAGTTTTCCAGCTTGGTTTCCCCATCCCTTCCCACTACCAGCAGCCACAGAGCAACTTTTTTTGAGTGGTGCCAGGTTGCTTGGTGTGGACAGTGTGCTTTCCCAGGGGGATGTCTGCTGCCAGCTGTGGCACAAAGACCCTTGCACTGGGACCAAAATTCAAGATCCATATCTTCTGATGAAGTCTCTCTCCGGTGGCCTGGGTTTGATCATCTAGTGGTCAGTAAACGTCACAAGACAATAACTTTTTTGGCAGATGGGTGCTGCTTTGTCCTGCAAGAGGAACTTCCATCACTCCCTGCTTGCAGTCAGTGCAAAGATTTGGTTCAGGCTCAGCTGCGTCTTCCACACTTCTTCAGGGTTTGTTCCTCCTCACCTCTTCTCATGACACTCCACCTGTGCTGCAGATGCAGATCTATTGGCAGAGAAGAAACTCTCCTCTTGTTGCTGTTTGTCACAGATTTCCAGCCCCTGTCATCTTCTAAGTGTATCCATTGGTCAGCTGAGGGCAGGCACAATAACAACTAACCTTGCTGCCATTTGTTACAGATATCACCAGTACAATAGGCCAAACATTTCAGCTCAGATTTATGACTTTCAAATCGGAATCTGAAACTGGTAACCTTTTGTCATGGTTTAAGCTCAGCTGGTAACTCAGAACCACACAGCCACTCCCTCACTCTCCTCCTTGTTCTGCCCAGCTTCCAGAGGGATGGGGAGGAGAATCAAAGGAATGTAAATCCCATGGGTTGAGATAAGAACAGTCCAGTAACTAAGGTACAATACAAAATTACTACTACCACCACCACCAGTAATAATAACGATAGGGGAAATGACAAGGGGGGAGAATATAAAACTAAAAAGGAAAAAGGAAAAGAAAACAATAAACACAAAGGATGCACAATGCAATTACTCACCACCCGCCGACCGATATCCAGCCCAACCCAAGAAGTGATCTGGGCCTTCTGGGTAACTGCCCCCACTTTAAATACTGGGCTGTGGTATGGAATATGAGGTGCTGTGGTATGGAATACCCCTTTGGCCAGCTTGGGTCAGGTGTCCTGTCTCTGCTTTCCTCCCAGCTTCCCGTGCCCCTCCTTACTGGCACGAGATTGAAAAGTCCTTGATCGGAGTGAACAATACTTAGCAACAACTAAAACATCGGTGTGTTATCAGCACTGTTCTCAGGCTAAAGTTGAAAACGCAACACTGCACCAGCTATTGGGAAGGAGAAAAATAACTGTTACAGGTGAACCCAGAACATCCTTGCTAGTAAATTTTCCTAGATACACTGTTGTTAACTCATTTTAATAAAACAGAAATAGTGCAACTACTAGCCACATTATAACTTAATAAAATTACAGGCATGTGAATTTAAGATGGAACCCAATCTTTTGTGGCATATAAGAATTCCCTGTTATATTTTGTTCTTCAGGTGTCACAAGTTTAGGTGCCTCTGTCAGAAGTTAATTTACAACATCGTACTGAAAAGCTTAAAGAGAGAACAAGACATTAATGCTTTCCTTCAATAAGTTTTTTCTTCTTTTAATTCTAACTGTATATTTTTGACACTGTTGTTTGTTTTGGTTGGTTTTGGATTAGATTTTTTTTTTTTTTTTCTCTTCTCTTTATTTGTCGTGGAGATTTGCCTGGTACAGTTGCTGCTCCTTTCACTACACACTAGATTTGCACTACACAACACTCTGGTGAGTGGTTTGCATTTCTTCCTTTGTTCTAGATGGTTATCTCATCAAGCTGTTACCAACACTCAAGGCCCCAGAGACAACCTGAAAACTTTCTCTTTGTGAAGTAACAACAAAGGGAATTCTGTTCAGTAGGGATGGACCCACAAGGAAAACAGCTTTCAGCTTTCTTTGTTTTCAGTGTTTAAAGTGTTCCCCTCAAAGTCCATTTATGTTGATCCTAGAGGGTGCAGAAGCTCAGGTCTGAGCTCAGTATCCTGGCTGTTAGAAGCAGAACATGATCTGCAGAAGATGCATGATCTTCTTTGCTTGAATGGAGGTGGTCTGAAGTTGTTAAGACTTGAATTGCAAAAACTTACATAACCATATCACCTACTATTAACTTGTAAACAAGGCTACATAGTAAATGTTAACATAATGAGGTTTTCCTACCTACTGATTTCCAGTCTACGGTTTGTGGATATTTCACCTGTATTCCATAATGCAGAGACAGCAAATAGCACTCAAGCATGAGGATTGTCATGGTCTTCAATGCAATAGATCTTTTTGTATTATATCTTTGTATGATGTATTTATCTTCAGGGATCTGGTTATTACTCTTTTCCAGCATGAACAGTGCGCATATAAATGTGTTTGGTCCTGCTAAAAACTTGGGTGCAGAAGCAATGAGCCCTTTGCAAACTGTGAAAATGGATGTAGTGCTAACTCTTAGTGGGAGAGATACTTTTGTTGAAGTAGAAAAGCAGGCTGCTCTCATAAGTGTTTTTCCCCTGAAGGCTTGATGAAGCAGCAGATAACTGCTCCTTACTGCTATGAAATATAAACATCTCCCACTTCTGGCTAATCACTTTGGGAGACAGTTACTTCCTGCTGCAGTTTTTCTTTATCTTCCCCACTTTGTAGAAGGCAGGAGTTGATTCTTTTGTCTATTTGAAATCTGAAACAGTTACAGATGTATCTGCTTTTGTCATACAGATTACACGCAGAATTGTTTCAAAAAGCTGGAGATTTTAGTGGACAAATATGTTCCTTCCCTTAATAAAATATCTTTAGCTTTTTCTTTCCATTATACAGAACTATGTTTTCCGATGAAAAGTGGGTACTCTGAACAAAAGCAGACAGTCAAATAAGCCAGAATTTCATCTGAGATGAGGACTCTTAGCTCAGCCCTCTCCCAGAGGAGCTGCCTCTCAAGGGACATAGGGCAGCCATGAAACCTGGGGTCTAGCAGCTGGGAGCACTGCTAAGGTATGGTGAAGAGGT
Organism: Nestor notabilis; assembly: GCF_000696875.1. Lineage (NCBI taxonomy): Eukaryota > Metazoa > Chordata > Aves > Psittaciformes > Psittacidae > Nestor > Nestor notabilis. The sequence goes on from NW_009918753.1 coordinate 13,681, forward strand.
GGGAGGAGCAGACATAGGTCCACTCATCATAGGGAGCTGTACTGAGTTCAAGCACTGGTTCCTCACCTGAGCTATGGGGGCAGACATGTCCAAACGTCACCACACATCTCTGATCCTGGCTCATCCTTGGACGCAAGCCCGTGGTGTGAGCTGTCTCATCACCATCGATTTTCATGGCCACCTGGTGTCTCAGCTGGTCCTGGCTTCAGTACCCTGCCTACCCTCATCACCTTGCTGTGCCCTTGCCAGTAAGGACACTGCTTCTGCCAGCACGGTGCAACCTCAGCTCCTGCTCCCTGAGAGCTACCCAGCCCTGCTGCACCCTCGTGTCTGCTCCCTGCAGAATGATTGTTTTAAAACACAGTAGCTTTAAAATATAGTCCTCTCAGATTGAAAAAAAAAAAAGAAGTAAATTCAGAAGTTAGGATTTCCTCTTATTGCAAATATCAAACATTGTGCTCTAGTCAGTTTTCTGCTAGAGAAGGGGGACCAGGTGTTTCAGCCCTTAAACAGAATTTTTTTTGCATTCGCAGGAGGATTGTGCTATATACCTATTAATTTTCTTTCTTTATGCAGAAAAGGCCGCACACCAAATTTTTTCTATTTAAGAATTTATTACTGGTAAATTATTTATGAATACAGAATAAATTTATTTGTCGTTTTCAGAAGCAATTCCCTCAAAAAACCTCTCTTCCAGCAAAGGTATGTCTCAAGCATGTAATCTATCCAAAGCAAATTGTGTGGTTGTGGAAAACATGAAAGAGATTGTACTACCTACTTTCAAGTCCTTTTTAATCATTCCAATAACATCTAAAAAAGTGTTATTCAAAGCTTTTGTCACGCTATGTATATAGTTTAATCTGAAGATTAAACCGCAGCAAATGGCTTTTCCATGGTCCTTAGAACTATAAACTCAATTGTCAGTTTCTCAAACTGTTTTAACTGTTGTGTGCAGGCTGGATGAAACTGTAAAACATGAGAACAGGCTGGCGTGCAGTAGTACCATGTTGCCCTTGTATTCATGCAAAGGTGCAAGCAGTTAATCACTACGCAGGGAAGCTGGACCCACATCACACCTCAGGCACAAGGGGACTGTCTGGGAAATGAAATCAAGCCTACTTTCTCTGAACTCCTTTATAGACAGTCTTTCAAGGTTCCTATCCAGACACCTACTTTGCTGAGGAAAAATTCTCTTTACAGATTTACTAGTAAAGCTTTCCTTGTAGGGGAGAAAGCACAGACAGCAAATGAATGTATTTAATTTTCAAGTCTATAAAATAATTTGGCTGAGCATCAACATCTACTAGTTAGTTAGCAAAGTAAAACAACTGTTTATCTCTAATGTGAAATAAAACCTGTTTCAGACAAAGTAATAATGTGAAATACTTTCAGATGGCTAGAAGGAATAACAGAATACTAATTGAACCTATTATTTTATGGGGTCACTAGTAAAAAAAATGTAGTCTCAATATTAGTTCTGCAAAAGATTCATTAGAACTTTAAAGAGTTTTTTAGCATTTTTCATTCCTATTCAGGCATGCTAGCTTAACAGCAGTAATAAAAGCTTACACTAACCTCCATTAAGGGTGTTATTGTTCTTATATTCAAGAGCTAAAAACCAACATGAAAATGTAGGCACTGATCAACAATGAATGCTTTTTGTTAGCACTGTCTTACAATAAGATAATGGGATAAATAATCCCTAATGGATATGTGCTGGGAGAGCAAGTCTTTGACAAAGAAACATTTGTTGACAAGGAAACTTGTTATATTTTTACATAGCAAACAGGTTTTGGAGGAAAATGGCTCATATATCCCTTGAAATACGTTTTCCCCTGAACTGCTGGCCACAGTTTTAATTTAATTCAAATATTTCACCTGGCACTGGATATCACTTTGCCTAAATTAATTAAGAACCTTAGAATTAACTCAGGCCTGTAGGCAGCTCTAAACATAGAAACCTCAGGGATGTAAACCTCTCAGGGATTGACTTTTCCAATATTGTGTTGAACTTTCAGTAAAACATGCAGAAAAGTTTTCAAAAATTTGCCACAGTAGCTCTTTATTTTTTTTTTTTTTTTTTTTTTTTGTGCATAAATACACAAGCAAGCAATGGAACTTGTTGACAAGACCAGTTTGGTCCAGTGGCCATGTCTGATATCATTAGACTGATATCCTGTGAGGGCTGAGAGGTCTTTCTGAAGAGTACTTTAGTATTAGCTCCTGGGATCTGTTTTTGGAAGATAAACAGCATCATGTCCTTGCATTGTTTTTGTTCTGGCTAGGAATAAACTGAGGACAACAGTCTGTAAACAGACTGTTCCATCAGCAAGAAGAAAATGTTCATGCATTCCTGGAAAAAGTGTGCTTCTGTTTGTTAAATATTTTAAGGTGTCTATAAAAGTTGTTCTGCTCTGCAGTAATGTGCATTTTCAATTTCTTTCTCTTCCTCTGATTTTAAAACCTGCCTTTATTCCTAGAGCAGTATGTGGAATAGCTCTCAGTGCCCTCAGCTTAGACAAGCAGTAACAGGCATTCTCTTTTTCCATTAAAGGAAATTTTCTCCCTAATTGTCTTCTATCTGGATTCATTAAGGTCTTTACGTCTCTGCCAGAATCCTTTCTTTTGTTAGACCATCACTGATTTCATTCTAAGTCAATTCACTGTAGTGGGCTCAGTAATTTTTTGCACTAAAGTCATGTCTAGAGTCATGAAGGAACTCTAGCAAGTCTAAAAGATTCCTCTGATCAAGACATGTTCAGTAAATCTCCAATAGCATAGCTTTCTTTTATGAAAGGCATAATATATAGCAGTATATAGCAATACTTCAGAGCACAATAACAAAGCCTGAAAAATGTAATGGAAACTTAAACAAATAAAAACAACCCAAAAGCCAAAAAACCTCCGCAAAACAGAAATGCAAACCTACCAAAAACCCACAGTGAGAATGGAATAAGCCTCAGTGCACTGGGAAAACATGGGTAGCAGCCTCAAAGTAATTTTGATTAGGGGACTAAACTTTACTTCTCTTTGTCAAGTACATCATGAATCAAGATGTTTCAACCATCCTACTGAGACTGTATATTCATGATTGTATATCTCAAAAAATAGTATTGGAGGACGGAGGGTGTTTGTACATCTAACAGGTATTCTGTGAATTTAACCAGTTAAAAAGTACATATTTGGTGCACATGGTTGTATATTCTAAACAGTACACACTGGAATCAGGAAATACTGAATTTGTTTACACTATGATATTAATAAATATGATTAAACAATTTTGAAAGAGCTTTGGAAAGATAAAAAGTGCCCTTCTAATTTCAAGTCTTATTTTGTGAAGCAAACCACAAGAGAACTGATTAAAAGCAAAACCAAATTAAGACATTGGTGTACAGTGTTTTACAAGCTGGCCAGGCAGTACAATGTGAGTATTGGAATAAATTAGATGAATGACATTCTTTCCAAACAACACAGTGTTTGGCAAAAAGAAATTTGTTGCGTAGAAATACTACCTTCTCTTATATTCAGTTATGAATGCTAGAGTTAGTTGTTAGTTGGTAAGGATCTGAGGTAAGACTATAGGCTGTGCCCTCATAGCATTGTCTAATTAGCTGCTGGGGCTTTTTGCCTCTTTGCTGGTGAGAAAGATTTACTCTTCATTCTGTTCCCTGTCCACCTCATAGCAGTGAAAAGAGAGAAATTATTTTACTGTTTCTGTCTGAAAAATCTCCTGAATCCATCTCACCCCTTAGAGATAAGAAATAGCTGGAATCTATATGTGATTTGCGAGATCACCAGGGTCAGTGAAACACTAGATATGCAGACCTGTTGGGCAGAGTCAAGCTTATCTCTTCAATAACACCTGCCTTTGATGCCTAAGTAATCTCAGGTTCACATGAAAGTCAAAAGAATATGTCATTCCTGAAATTGCAGTGATTCAAAAACTGTTAATCTGATAAGCATATAAACTTCCTCTATTTTTTAAACAACAGCCTCCTAAGTTTCCTATGTCTAACCAGTCCTCCTGCTTCTGCTTGAAGAACACTTTACCATTGTCTTACATCTTAAGGGTAATGGTGGGAAACATGAACTCTTCCACCATCTTGAACCCATAAATGTGACAGGATAAATTAATGTTGATAATTACATCATAGGAAATTTGCCAGCAGGGGTTAAGGTGCCAAAGAGAACTACCTATCAATCAGTCACATCTCATTCTCTCTAGGAAAAACAAGGTCAGCATAATTTGACATGAAATTTGTACGGCATAGATGACCTTTCAATATGAATGTGAACAATGCTGAAGAAATAGTGTAAACATTAATTATTGAATTATTGAAAAGCTTAACAAATAATAGCTGCATTTCACTTGGGAATACGTAAGTGAACTTTTTTTTAAAAAAAAGTAAAAATAAAATTTGTAGCTGAAGATCAGTCAAGATCAGGTCCTTGCTCATGGTGCTTTCTACTAATTTACTAGAAATGCAAGATCTTCCACAAAGAAACTCTATATCACAGTCTTACGATTGCATCCTTCAATCTAACCTTAATAATGAGCCTGAATGGAGCTGTACTGACTTTAAGACTTCAGATGTAGAAAGACTAGATTTTAGCCTTTGCAACTTTGAAAATTTCTGTGTAGCAATTTTTTTAAACACTTTGAACTAAATCACATACACAAAATTTAAAAAAAAGTTATTATTCTGTCAAATAACTTGAGCCAGTGCACTTAGCAATCAATTACCTTTAAATATATTTATTGGGAGAAGCAAATGAAATTCTTGTGGTTTTAAGATATCATTCTTTACAGAAAAAAAAAATAAGAAAAGGATATGAGAAAAACTATGACTGAAGAAAAAGATGTCAATAATTGGCAATATAATCATGTTTGTTGCTGTTCTAGTCAAGCAGATATCTTACCTATCCCTATCTGTAGTTGTGTAGGCAATTAATATAGGTAACTCATGCACATCTTTGACACTTTTATATGAAAGGATCTGCCAGTATATTGGTGCTTTCATTCTCTCTCATGAAAAAAAAAAAAAAGCAGCATCTTTATGTATGTATGGCATTAAGGCACTACCTGTACTGACACTACCAATTATTTTGACAAGTCTTTTTGATTGATTAGCAATAACAACTTAACAGAAAGAATATACTATTGTACACCTTTCTTTTTTTGCTGTAGAATAGCTCTATTTGGCATATCAGGATTTATTTTTACATCCATCCTTTGTTTTTAACATAGGTTAATGATTGTGGAAGACACATTCAAGTATATGAGGAAAACAGATATGGTAACAGAATTTATCTTTATCCTAAGATTGTGCAGGATGCTCATAGGACAGGGTAGAATATTAGCATGCAACATATAAAACTCTTTACTTTGATCCTATCTCTCAAGTGTATTTAAATCACAGATTTTACTCCCAGTTTTGCTTTTCTTTTTTTTCTAAATTGAAAATCTTTACCTAGCAAAATAGTGCGATAGGAAATCTTTAATTTACTGAATCATTGAATATAAGAATAAGCTATATGTTACTAAACATGATTATTTAACTCGTTATTAAACTTACTGAGCATAAGTTTAATAATGGAAATTTTGTTTTATTTAGGTTCTTGACTATAGAATCCCCTTCGAAACCTATGTGAAGTAATCCAAAAGAATAAACATCAGTGCACCCTGAGAGCAGTCAGTTTAGGCCCTACCATTTTTCACTTCAGATCCACGTATTTAAACTTGATTCTAACTTAAGTTAGAGCAGAAATCAAATCTTCCCAGTCCAACAATCAGTAGCTGCATATGGAGATGCAAAACGCCTTTTCTTGTACTCGTTCGTGTAGAAGCAAAATCATGAAAATCAGTAAACGGCTTAGTTTTATTACAGTCTTGTTAAGAGATAAATGTTCATGGCATTGTTGACCACATAAATGATGTTGAGCACAGAAGTGACATTTATATCACACTTTTTATTCAAATCTTTTAGGTAGTCTTTAAAAATAGTGGAAGTTCCATTGAGTTGCACTGCCACTAAGGGTATCTTCAGAAGGCTTTTTAAAACTCAGGAAAATTAGCAAGCTAATTTGCTTCACCTTTAATTAAAGACATCTTCTCCAGTGCAATCACAACTGCATTAAAGAAAGAACTAAACTCCTTATGCTCTGCAGTTACATACGATAATGATAAAATACACAGATGCAGATTGAAAGATTAAATCCACTGAAGAATTTTCCAATAGTATTATCTAGCATGGTTAAACAACACTTCTCACATTTAATTTTTTTTTTTAATTTAAAAATTTAATTTTCTTGTCATTGATATCCTCTAACATAATTACAGATGTCATGATGTTTGCCCTAGGCTGGATTAAAGTTCAGCTTAGTTGACCATCTTGTTTAGGACAATAGCATGTGACTAGGAGAAAATTTATTAGCAGGGCAAGTAAATACTTTTCCTGTTCAACATCTTTGTTGGTGACATGGACAGCAGGATTGAGTGCACCCTCAGCAAGTTTGCTGACGACACTAAACTGTGTGGCTCGGTTGATATGATGGAGGGAAGGGATGCCATATAGAGGGACCTGGACACGCTTGTGAGGTGGGCTGATGCCAACCTCAGGAAGTTTAACCAAGACAAGTGCAACGTCCTACACCTGGGTCAGCACAACCCCAGGCACAGCTACAGGTTGGGCGGAGACATGATTCAAAGTAGACCTGCGGAGGAGTTGGGGGTGTTGGTTAATGAGAAACCTAACATGAGCTAGCTTCAGTGTGCGCTTGCAGCCCAGAAAGCCAACCCTATCCTGGTCTGCTTTGACCAGCAGGCCAAAGGAGGTGATCCTGCCCCTCTACTCTGCTCTCGTGAGACCTCACTTGGAGTATTGTGTACAGTTCTGGTGTCCTCAACATGAAAAGGACATGGAGCTGTTGGAGCAAGTCCAGAGGAGGGCCACGAGGATGATAAGGGGGTTGGAGCACCTCCCTATGAAGACAGGCTGAGAAAGTCGGGGCTGTTCAGCCTGGGGAAGAGAAGGCTGTGTGGAGACCTCATAGCAGCCTTCCAGTATCTGAAAGGGGCCTACAGGGATGGCAGAGAGGGACTCTTCATTAGGGACTGTAGTGACAGGACAAGGACTAATGGCTTCAAACTTAAACAGGGGAAGTTTAGGTTAGATATAAGGAAGAAGTTCTTTACAGTGAGGGTGGTGAGGCACTGAAATGGGTTGCCCAAGGAAGATGTGAATGCTCCAACCCTGGCAGTGTTCAAGACCAGGTTGGACAGAGCCTTGTGTGACATGGTTTAGTGGAGGTATCACTGCCGACGGGAGGGAGGTTGAGCCTAGATGATCTTAAGGTCTTTTCAAACCCAAACCATTCTATGATTCTAACGTGATGAGACATTTATCTGATGTGATGGGAATTCACTGCAGTTAAGTGCATCACTTTTCTGGTGTTACCAGTGCATTGCTGTTTGGCCAATTCAAATATATTGCTAATTTCCTTCTGAAATTTTTGGAGTAGTGTAAAATCAACACACACTAAAGTCTGATTACTGGAGATATACACACAGTTTTGTCAAGAAAGGTACAGTTACTGCTTAATTACTTGGAAAGATATTGGCAGCACCCAAACTGGAGGCACATAATTTAGGATACTATCTACATGAAGGAGACAATTAGGATCTCTACATAATAAGTAAAGAGATTGAGAATCAGCAGGGTACAAGTAACTGCATTAAGTCTAGCTGGAATGGACTCTTGAAAGAACATGTATTTCTCCTTTTTACAGGAGACTTCTGAAGTAGGCATTCCTAAAGTTATACAGTGAAAATACTCTTTACTGGTTCTAACATGCCAAATTACATTTTTCCAGTCTACAGAATGGTCAAAGATAGCAAGTTCTGAGGACCCTATGTTAGGGCAGTTTAAAAGTGCTAACTTCCATGACCAAAAAATTAATTTTCTCACAGTTTTATCTATTCATGTGCGGAACTGGAATGTTGGTTGATGCATGGGTGTTCAGAAAACATGCAGTATCTGAATCATTTTCTAGCAAATTTCTGTCTTCCAGTTTGTGCGAAATATGCCTCTTACACGCCCCCTGTGCCAAACACTTTTTCATAGAACACTTGGAATACCTTTTTTTCCATTTTCTGTTGCTTTCTTAGCTGCCCTGGTAAGTCTATGACAGTAACATGAGAAATACTGGCACTATTGTCAATACCCTGTTCAAGTTCTCTTCTTTCAGTTCTGCTAAACCACAGCACAAGGTATGCTGGGGCTGCTCTGTCAATGGATGTCTGAATGATCCTGTTGAAATTTCTCTGGAGGCAGTAGGAAAAAATCCCTGGTGATGGATGATAGGGCAACAAGGGAACAAATAGTTATAAACCCAAACATGAGCCCCTCAAGGGACAGCATCACTACCAGAATATTCACAACCCAACTGAGAGGAAGACTGTTGGATCAGCTGTTTATATGTCAGGCTGAAGGACTTTCTGAGCCAGAAAAGAGCTTAATATCATCATCATCATCATCATCATCATCATCATCATCATCATCATCATCATCATTATAATATAAAGTAAAATGGCAGCTAAACTTCAATTAAATCTAGAATAATCTTCGTACCTGCTTTTGAGTATGGTACCTATAGTACTGCGTAATTGAAATATCACAAGAAAAATGGAAAGGTTTTTTTCCCACTTTGCATATATAAGGAAGAAATAAAGAAGAAAAAAAAGCATTAGATATTTGTTACTATGTTTGCTGTAACATCCAGCACAAGGCTATTACTCTTTAATACTGTGTTCAGTGGAGCCATAGATCAATAGTTAACATAGTTGATATGTGATTTTGAAATAGTGGCAGACTAGGAAAAATTCTCTGCCCCAGGCTCTCTTGAACCTGGCAATGCTTTTGATTAGTGAGTGTGTGTCCTCAGATGAAGAACCTGCTGTTTTAACAGTACAAGCCTTCCATCCCAGGTTTTATGCTGGAAAGATGGTGTAAAGGAACCAGAGAATTAAAAAAATCCAGCAATACATTGCAGCTAGCAAACCAGTTTGGAGAATTAAATGCTAAGTATAAACTCGAGTTGATGTGCATTCAACCTAAAGTTGTGTTACTCTTGGAAGTGACATCTGAATAGTTTAGTCGCATGGGGGAATGGAAATTTCCACTCAGCCAAATGATAATGGCAAGACTGTCTATTCTAGTGGTTTAATTGCTCTTCACACAGTCAGGTGTAATGGCCTGACGATTGCACATAATTGACCCATATCAGCACCCTTCTGCAGTGGCAGCAGGAGACCAGGCAGGTTGTGCAAGGGCATCTGAAATTGCCCTGTATAACCCATGTTTAAGAACCTGAATTCCACTCCTATTACTGCAGTACAGGTAGTAAGAAAGACTACCTGTACTGACAATGAAAAACAATTAAATTAAATGAAAGACAATTAAAATAATAGTGTGACAGAGAAAAGGTTCCTTGTAGCTTAAGATAAAGACTGTTTGCAAATGAAAATCAAAATTTTTATTAGGTTCATAAATACTTACTTAATTATTTTTCCCCTATCTTTGCCCTAACTTTTTCTCTACATTACAACTTTTTTAAGTCTGAGAAAGTATTCACAAGAAAGAAAATATAATCCTTCCCTCTACAGTTTAGAGACGTGACAACTTAGGAGAAACTTTGAGCTGCTTCTCTAAACCAGACAGAATAATTCCTAATACATAGCAATGGAAGCTTTAAAATGACAAGTGTTTATTATTATAAGAATAAACCAAATTCAAAACACAGAAGTAGTTTGAAGCTATCAGCTTGGTTGTATCTACTGATCTGACAGGACGATGACACGACAATGAACTTCATATTCTTTTACTTATTCTCATGTCCTATTTCTTTTCTATGTAAAGCCAGCACTTTAGTTCAGATTAAACATTTGAATAGTATGAATTAGATTAATATTACTCCATAGAAATAGAAGAATTATATGAAAATTTATGTCCTTTAATCTAATGCTATTAAACACTGACAAAGAATGAACAACAGAAACACAAGGAAGAAGTTAGAGTTTTCCAAAACTTTTTTCCATTGTTTAGGTTTCCCCTTGCACAAAAGTATTGTTATATCAAATACAGTCAATGTTCATGTGGTTGCCAGCTTATCATCTGACAAAAACTGACATTCATTTATTTCAAGTCCATTAAACTTTATATTTATAAAACAAATCTGTGAGGTTTTCTTGTTTTGTTTTTGTGTTTATTTGGCAAAAACAAAGCTCCACTTTGGTCATTGTGTTTGTTTTTACAGTTGTTTTATTTCTAACCTTTTCAGGTTTTGTATCCTTTTTTCCCTCACTTAAACAACAATGAGGAAACCTTTAGTGCTTATAACCACATACTTCACCACTGCATATCTTGTTCAGACCAGTGTCTAAAACACGGTCAGTCCTTCCTCACTCTGTACAAGCAGTACTGCTTCTACCTGATATGCCTCCTAGTATAATATCTTTCTGGCCAGCTTTTAAAGATGTCTTTCTTTTTCAGAACCCTTACTGAATGTTTGTGAATTCAGCGCATTGTCATTACAGGGACAATTTATATAAATCATTTACATCTGCAGAAGGTTCATGCACCAGTGAATTGCCTCTGCCGCGGCTGGGTGACAAGTGCAAGCTACACAACAAGCCAGTACTTAAATGTATTTACCTTGTTCCACAATGAAATGTTCCCTGTTTCTGAATAAACTTCATTCGTCCTAAGTCACCAAGATTTTGCCCCTTCCAGGAAAGCATTGAATTTTTAAGAGATTTACACTTCCTGGGTGATATTCCAGTGTAATCAAAATCAAATTTAACTAGTCAATTTTCTGAACGTTCTAAATCATTTTACAAAATACTGGCCTTTTTGTGCTGAATTTTGTTATATATAGTACCTATCCACAGTATGCACTGTAGATTTGTTCTTTTTACCTCACTGTTAGTTCCCCAGAAGGAGATGAGTAACAAGAAAATCATAAGGGGATCCAAAAGTTGCCCTGGAGGGGCAATGAGTTTAAACAGGTCTGTGAAACAGTCCTTTTCCCCAGCAAAATCTTTCCTCTAGGAAAGAATATGATGTAGAGGGCTGTGAACTCTTATTGGTCACTAATGATGTATCCTACCACTAACCCTACAGGTGATTTAAATGGATTATAGAATCTCAGCTCTCACCTGCAGTGGATTTCCTTAAAATATCCTGTTCACCAAATCAGCTTTTTCCACATTACCTTTCTTGATCAGAGTACCTGCCATCTTATTCATGTTTATGCATTTTCTATAGTGAGCAAGGGATGCCTGCTCATCCAAGCTCACAGTTCACATTATCCTGTCAATAATTCTCATAAACTCCTGCAATGGCAATTTACCTTACCCAGAATTTACTTGTGGCTAGATACAAGAAACTTACCTTACTCCTGTGATAGTAAGTTGGACAAAAATATTATTCCAGAGGGACCAGGACTGTTAATCAATTTTGATTAAAAGAAAAAAAAGAATTACACTGTCAGAGACAGTCGCTTGGTCATAATAATGCCAGCCTAGAGTTTAACCCATTACCAGAAGATGAATATTGGACAGCACAATAAATGCCACAACAATTTCCTGCCACTGGTTAGGTGGAAGTTCAGGAGTGATTCTACTTTATTCTTTAAATCTACAAGGTTCAAAAGAGTTTATTTTTTCCTCTTTTCCCATTAAATGATGGTAGTGATGCACTCAATCCCATTGTCCATATCACTGATAAAGAAGTTAAACAGCGCCTGTCCCAGTACTGACCCCTGAGGAACACCACTCATCATTCATCTCCTCCTGGGCACTGAGACAGTGACCACAACTTTTTGTGTGCAACCATCTAACCAGAATATTGTTGTGAAGTATTGTACCACAGGAAATGTTGACCCTGCAGTTCAATCTCCTGTATAAAACATTGAAGTTTCACCCAGAGACTTCAGCAGCATACGAAATTAGATAAGCATTCAATTTTTCAGGTATCTTAGCACAACACACTTCTAGTTAATTCACAGTATACAAGAACACTTAATCACATTACTGAACGTCTGCCTAGCAAATCAGCAGTCTTGCAATAGAATGCCTTATAAATTGGAATTTCCTCTCAATTAAAATCTAAACCTAACAAACAGAAAGAAAGTTGTCTCCTGAAACAGCATTTTGACTGTTGTATGTTCATATGAGCTGCTGCTTACTGCCAGTGTTTTCCTGGTACCCAGTCCAGATCAGCAGATTATTAAGAAGTTAAATTTTTATTAGACAACAGACATATTCTACGTCAGCTGAAGTTCTGTATGCTCAGCGGGAGACAGCTGATTAATGGTAAATACTGAACAATGTTTAATGTCAGATAATTGCTTGATGATTATTCATAAACACATTGTATTTTGGAAACTCCATGCTTTTGTTCTTGGAAAACGATACATAGATTCCTCTCAAATATGTTAGAAAATACTTTAAAAATATAAACCATTGTGAGAAGGATGCCAGTTATATGTAAACTCTGAAAAAATAAGACAACAAATTCAAGAAACACCAACAGAGAAAAGATTGGCCCCTCACTAAAAACTACCTAGCACATATCGAACTCTGTGGAACTTATCAGAGGGCCTAAGTCATCAAGATTATGGAGAAAATGCTACTGAGAACTCACATAATGTTACACTTTGGTGTCTGTAAAATATGTGTTCAGGTGGGTGCCAGGTGGAGTTCCTCATTCTGAGGACAGTCACAAGTGGAGTACACCACATGAATAGAATCTGTAAGTGGAACCTGAATTATTGGCAACTTTCACATCTTGGGAGACGTCAGCCTCAGCTCTGCATCCCTCTTCCAAAAACTAAGTGGAAAAGGTACTGTCAAGCTGAAGGAACTGGTGGTGTGGAAATGCAAACCAAGTATCATGACACTGACTTGAAGGGTAGTGTAATCTGAGCACCACTCATTCAATTTGGAGCCTGGAGAATTTGCTTGGTCTCTTGTTTTCAGCTTCTGTGCACAGGTGGGAACGTTCAGGAGACTTTAAAATGAACACAGAGTTTCTCATGTTGCTGGGTTTAGGCGGGATGTGTTTCAGCCACCAATGGGAAGCATCTAGGAAAAATTTGCTACAGGAAATGTTACATTGCAAATGGGCTGATGCTAATTACAGTGAGGAGGTTGATAGGAACGTGAGTCTGAGCCCTTCATCATTGCCTCTGAACTGAGAACATCCTGTTCTTAAATGCTTTGTAACCAAAGATGAAGAGGCAGCAAAAACTGAAATGTTGCTAGATGTGCTTAAGCCCTGCTTTGAAAAGATCAAGCAACCTGATGTAGTTGAAGAGGTTCCTCATTGCAGGGTGATTGGATTAGACGACCTTTGAAGATCCCTTACAAACCAAACTATTCTATGATTCTGTGGTCATTGTGACTGGTAACTGTGAAATAGACTTAAAGTAATACTAAAAAAATGGATGTATTAATACATTATAAGGTCACTGCACACACTCTGAAATATTTTTTCCCTCTTTAATGAGCGCGGCTCTATATATTTCCTATTTGTACTCACAGTAAGGTAGAGTGTTTCTGCTGTTAAACTGGGGAGCTGATTATTTGTTATATTTGTTTATTGATTTAAGCTACGCTTGTGCTTTTTCAGTAAATTTGCTTTGACATGATTCTTCTCAGGTAGAGCAATTATTGGTTGCATGAAAATAAATAATTGGACTATGGGCATGGAACTGTGGTTCATATGAAGGTCAGCATTTTTATGTGCATTTTGAGGGCAGGGGCCAGTTTAAATCAGAGGAAAATGGACATGCTTATTACCAGGGCCTAGCCAAGAAAATCAACAGCTTTCCAAGTGGCAATCTAAACATCAGCTGTAATGCTTGCTACTCTAGGACTGATGTGTTACTGAGGGTTTATCCACAATATGAGTCCATGGTCTCCCAAGTCTCCACATTTCCTCAACAAATTAAAGAGGCAGAACAGATTTACTCATGGAGACTTTGGCCTGGAGACCTCCTGTTCTCAATGTGCAGATGCTGATCTGCAGGCCCTGTTAAATTAGACAGATAATGAAACAAATCCTTCATTACAAGAGGGAATACTGAGCAAGTAATGAGCAAGTTGAAGGAATTTTGCCCTTTAAAATTATTCAGTCTGCTGCTGGATCTTTGTTGCTTGCTGTTTCCTAAGAGCCTCTTAGGTGAGGGCAGGGTGTTGGTGTGATGATTCTGCCACAGCATGTGCCTTGCTGCTTTGCTAAGATGTGATTTTTCTGAGACCCCCTCTCATTTGGCCAAAACCAGCTACCCCTCCAACAGGAAGACATTCCTCTGTGGGTGGTGGAGGGAGAGGAACATGCTGGCAAATGTAAAGAAAAGCTGCTTGTGTGGCCAGTTACGTGACCCCACTGCAAACACATAGTGAAGGCAGACAGTTGCATTTTGATCATCTGACATTATAAATGTTCTCATGTAGAAAGGAAAGGGTCTTAGCATTGTTTTGTAGAAGGCCCTTTGTATTATATCAATTGAAAGATGTAATCTAAAGTAATTAATCACCATTGCAAGTATTAGAGATAAGAACAGCATAAGGATAACCATAGAATCATAGTACGATTGGGGTTGAAAGATCATCTAGTTCCTACCCCTGTGCCATAGGCATGGACACTTTCCGCTACACGAAACTGCTCGAAGACCTGTTCAACATGTCCTTGAAAACATCCAGGGATGGGACATTTACAAGTTCTCTGGTCAACTTGTTTCAGTGCCTCACCATCCACATAGTCAGGAAGTTTTTACTAATATCTAGTCTAATCTACATCTCCACTCTGTCAGCTTAAAGCCATTCCCCCTTCTGTCATTACATGCCTCTGTAAATAGTCCTTCTGCAGATTTCTTGTAGGGCTCTTTTAGGTGTTTAAAGGCTGCTCTAAGGTCTCCCTGGAGCCTTCTGTTCTCCAGGCTGAACAACCCCAACTCATGGAATCATAGGTTTGTAAGGGACCTCTGGAGATCATCCAGTCCAACCCCCCCTTCCAAGGAAGGGCCACCAAGAGCAGGTTACACTGGAATGTGTCCAGGTGGATTTTGAATGTCTCCAGAAAGGGAGACCCCATAACCTTCCTGGGCAGCCTGTTCTGCTGCTCTGCCACTGTCAATATAAAGAAGTTCTTCCTCATGCTGAGGTAAAACTTCTCATGTTTTAGTATATGGCCATTGCTCCTTGTCCTGTCAGTGGGCACCACTGGAAAGAGTTTGGCACCCTTCTCTTCACACCTGCCTTTGAGATATTGATATGCATTGATGAGATCCTCTCTCAGTCTTGTCTTCTCTCAAATAAACAGGCCAATTTTTGAGCTTGCAGGAGGGGACTTTTGAACACCAGCCATCTCTCCTACCCTTTATTCTTCTGGACTATATCCTGTGGGATTCCTCCACACAGTCCTGTGAGCTGGCTGAAAATTTAGTTTTAAAACTTCTTTTCAAGTTAGAAATAGTAAATAGGAAAAGTTTTTAAGCTTTTGCATGTTGGCTTTTTTTTTTTTTTTTAAGTTAGTTACTTCATTCTATTTTTCTCTGGAGAAACATTGATAATTATTGGTAAAGAAATGTGGCTAACAAGCACAAGGGAAAACACTATAAACCAGTAGTATACAAAAACAAGGGTTTCTCAGAGCAGACTATTAGATTTTAACTTAATTTAAGATCAGGAACTGAGAACATTTAGGCACAGATAGGTTTACATATGTCTGTGTAAAAAGAATGAAGGTTATTTTGCTGACTAACTTGTTGCTATTTACCCAAACTGGGCCCAAAATATACCTGCCAAAGCATGCTGGGTACAATTACCCCTGAAGATACCAGCAGGAACAGAACTGTAACTGAAAACAATTTAATCACAACAAAGGAAGAAAATCTAAATCTTCAGTACAAAAGGCTCATGTCTGAGAAAACAGCCCAGTAAACCAGCAAATAATGACACAAATTGTTAGTTGATGGTGTTCAGCTCATTAGGACATCAAGTTAATAAGCATATGCAAGGGAGAGAGACGATAATACTTCTAAAACTTGTCTTGAGAATTGTTAGAGTTTTTTTGTTACCAGTGGGAAGAAATTGCCATATTTGCTATTGAACAACTGTTCTGAATTGCCCTAATTCAAGAAAACGTCCTTAAACTTGTATAATAAAACTGATCAATTCTCATTACCTTTTTAAAAAGCCTGAACTAATAGTAGCTTTTAGGTGTCTGGGGATAAACTAGTAAGGAGTTTATAGTTACTTAAAGAGAAAATAAAGGAAATTCTTGTTTAATTATTTAGTAATTTTTCTAAAGTTCAGCTCCCAAACCACCATATTTTAAGCCTCATTGTTGAGTACTTTTTTAACAGACTCAGGCTGGATATTTTTTTGTCATTCATTGTATATTATAACCTCAAAAATATAATTTCTTCCTGTCTTTTGTCTGCCATGTCCACAGATCACTGATTTTTACCTATGCTACTAATGGAGCTTGAAATTACTTCACTTTAACATTTGTGTGCTAGCATGGCTGAAGTGTGCGGTAGCGTGGCTGAACTCTTAGCAGAATTTGGACTAAGCCCAGCTCCCACATATTGCCCATACATATCTCTTTCCAGAACTATGTGGCTGCCCAGAGTTACTTTCTTGAAGCAACTATATAGTCAGTCATGCGAATGTGACCTCAAGAATTTGATTAATTCTGCCAAATTATGTTTTACAATATTTTCCTCTGTGACTTAACAACATTTCTTTCTGTGTGGAAAACATTTGATGAATTTATGTAAATAAGGAAAGCTTCTGCTGTAATACATATCATAGAATCATAGAACATTTAGGGTTGGAAAAGACCTTAAGAACATTTAGTTCCAACCTCCTCCCATGGGCCTCACAGTAAACCATGTCGCCCCAAGGCTCTGTCCAACCTGGCCTTGAACGCTGCCAGGGATGGAGCATTCACAACTTCCTTGGGCAACCCATTCCAGTACCTCACCACCCTCACTGTAAAGAACTTCTTCCTTATATCTAACCTAAACTTCCCCTGTTTAAGTTTGAAGCCATTAGTCCTTGTCCTATCACTACAGTCCCTAACAGAGTCCCTCCCCAGCATCCTTGCAGGCCCCCTTCAGATATTGGAAGGCTGCTACGAGGTCTCCAGGCTGAATAGCCCCAACTTTCTCAGCCTGTCTTCATAAGGGAGGTGCTCCAGTCCCCTTATCATCCTTGTGGTCCTCCTCTGGACTTGCTCCAACAACTCCATGTGCTTCTTATGTTGAGGACACCAGAACTGTACACAATACTCCAAGTGAGGTCTCACGAGAGCAGAGTAGAGGGGCAGGATCACCTCCTCCGACCTGCTGGTCACACTTCTTTTGATGTAGCCCAGGAAACAGCTGGCACACTGCAACCAGCTCATGTTGAGCTTTTCATCAACCAACACCCCAAAGTCCTTCTCTGCAGGGCTGCTCTGAATCACTTCTCCACCCAACTTGATATAGAGCAGGCATATCAGGTAAGGAATTCTCTAAACAGTCTCTAATTTGCATTCATTCTTTATTCAGCTACTGGGGGGAGCTGAAGAGGGCAGACAAAATTTGGAGGGACAGAGTTTGGGAGCATTGATGTGGAACACTGTAGCAGGTCCAGCAAACCCACACAGATGTTCTTGTTGAACAACAAGAAAGGCCCTTTGTTCCTCCACCCCCTGTCTTAGCACTGATTTCACAGGATACCCATGAACCACCACTTTCTGCCAAACTGTGAAAATGGTGGCTAAACAGCTGAAGAGCTAAATCTGCATAATACTTTTCAGACAACTCCTGTCCTAGAGCTGCAAATACCCTTGTGTTCTCCTCAGGTGTTTTCCTTTCACTTTCCCTAGATGAGAATGAACAGATTCCTTCCACCCATTCTCTCATTTGGCTCTGTCACAGTGGTCCTTAATGTAATGTAAAATTTATAAAATGTTGCTGGATCTTAAAAAAAATAGAGATAGCAGAACATTTATCAAATATGGTAGGAGGGAATGTCATTCAGCTGAATTAAATTCATACGTGCTATCTAATTAAAAAGTCATTTGTCTGCCAGAATACCAAACATTTTGAAGAATGAGATTTAAAATTCAAGTGCTTAATTCTCAGTTCTTTTAGGAACTAAGTTTAGGTAGACTAATGAGTCTTAGGATGACCCAGAGGACCATCATAGAGTAGAATACCACAGCACTAAAGGTGGCAAAATTTGACCTGAGGCTGTTAGACATTCATGGTGGTAGAAGTGTACAGCCTGGAAATGGAAATTTCAAGACTTTTAAATACTTGAAATTTGATGATACAGAATAGTTCTTTTATTAATGACTTAGATTTGTTTTTGTTTTTCCTGAAAATTTTTTACTATAAATAAGCCCTAGTTTCACTGTAGCTACTTTATTGCCCTACAGTCCTAGTAATGCTGATTTTGCTTGAGATTTCAGTATCTGATATAGGAATGTAGTGCCCAAAATTTCCTCTTGAAGTTTGGTAGTTTTTTCATATTGTGTTTAGATCTCTGAAAACTTGAAGGACCACAAATTAACTGCTTCTTGCAGTCACATAGATCCTTATCATCATTTAGAAACTTTTTAAAAAGACATAACCCTTCCCCTCTCCAGACAGAGAAGAATGCTTATTATTAAAGACTCTTATGTTGAACTATTCAGTAGAATACGAGTAAACGGTATGAAGAGGTGGAAAGCACTAGTCAAATTTGCCACAGCACAGTTCAGGAAAAAAATACATACATTCAGCATTGCTGGTGCAACACAAATAATTTAATTACAAATTCAGACTAGTTTTACAGAAGATGTAAGAATGGATTTTCAACCATCACCTTGGTTAAAAATTCATTTCTGAAGCAATCATCATGCCTTTTTCATGGAAGATCAAACACTACTGTCATCTTCATAACCGCATATTTCTTGGGTTTCTGTTCAGCTTTAAAGTCTTAATTGTGCCATGCCTTTCCAGACTGGTTGTAATGAAAGTGACAAACGATGTGGAAAAGGCTGAATTATTGAATGCCTTCTTTGCCTCAGTCTTTAGTATTAAGACCAGTTATTCTCCTGGTACCCAGCCTTCTGAGCTGGGAGACAGGGACAGGGAGAAGAAAGAAGCTCCATAATCCGAGGGAAATGGTCAGTGACCTGCTACACCACTCAGACACACACAAGTCTGTGGGGCCAGATGGGATCCAAGCAAGGGTACTGAGGAGGCTGCTGGAAGTGCTCACTAAGACACTTTCTACCATTTATCAGCAATCTTGGGTAACTCAGGAAAAGCCTGCTAAACAGACTTGTTAATGACACAGTGCTTAGCCAGCCCTAAGTAAGTAATAAATAAATTTTGAGGCAAAACAAGTCCTTTCCCCAAGGACCTGTATTGTACACTGAGTACAGAAGTTAAGATCACATTTACATATATTGATAAGCATGTGTTAGACTGCTATATATATATGTATAAAAAGGATAATTTGTTTATACTGGTTTAAATTGAGACAGATGGTAATCTAACATTTATATTCCTTTGCTTGTGACTTGGAAGGATTGACCGATAAGAAATATAAGATTGCCATCATTGCCTTCTTCATTGACTTTCTTTACCTGGAATCTACTTAAGAGCTTATCCCAGCACTTGTGGATAAAATTAAAACAAAAAAAACCTCCAACCCAACCAACCAAAAAAACCCCACAACCCAGCAGGAAGCAATTCACAAAGTGGTCAACTTTTCCTCAAAATGTATACGTCAATACACATCCCTGGTTTGTACCCTTTGAAATATAAATCATATTGTGATCACTGATACGGTGGGTGCAGAAATCACACTACTCAAGGATTTTAGCCCTAATTACAAGCCTTCTGAAGATCAAAAAATTCCTTCTTTAGATTTACCTCTTTTAAAACTTCTATTTCCTATTAAATAATTAGTTCTGCAGAATGCCTGATTTTCTATCTAGTATCCATACCACCGTAATAAAAGGAAGGTGTATTAATAAAAATAAGAAGGGAAAAATATGTTTACCTTTGATAGATGGAAATAGGTGTCATGATTAGATTTTATACCTCCCTGCTAACATGCAGTAGAGCCAATATATGCCCTCAGTAAGGTGCTAAAAAATGAAAAATCAAAGGTGGGTTTGGTTGAACTCCTAAAACAGAGCAGGTATTCAGTGATTGGAGGTGTGGGCTTCCTTTATCCACACAATGACATTGTCTTTCTTTTCAAGAAAAGTAATGAGAAATAGATTATCTATAAGAGGAGGAATGAGATTTCAATCAATCAGTTCTGCTCACTGCCCTAGCTGTTGGAATAAAACACACATAGTTTAGGACAAGCTAAAATGTGTTCTATAAAGCAGATATAAGGGAGCTGGGCTTATTGCAGGAAAACCTTTTAGAAAAAAATGACTTGAAATATTTAGCATATCAGGATTGTTTTACTCCATTCTTCATGCAAAAATGATTATTTTTTAAATGCTGCTTGCTTGTTTTGATCAAGTTATCAACTGCAATATTTAAAAGAAGAAAATAAAAAAAGAAAAAAATGGTTTCACCCATCTACTAAGACACCAAGAAAACATTTAGTTTACATCTGCAGGGTCTGTGATGTATCACTCCTCAGAACAAATGTTAACCTTTGCAAGAATACTACAAATACATATGTTCTGCTCCCTTGATAATGCACTGCACATTACTTTAGATAAAGTTATTAATACAAGTTCACATTTACCTTATGTAAAATTACCACAGAGAGTTATTACAAGCATAACCATATGTGCTTGTGGGGTTTTGAGCCAAACCTTAGAAATAAAACTGTTTTCTGGGTGGACTACTGTAAGAATAGCTGACAAAAATTAACATATTAAGAACATTTAGAAACCTGTCATTCTCCAGTGGAAATAGGTGCAGACACCTTTGTATATGTGGGCTTTGGGTATTTTTTTAAAGCCAAGTATGATTCCAGCTTTGAAATAACTATTATTTTTCTTTTCAGATAAAATTTTAAACCTTAGAAAAGTAACACAAAATATAGTTACCTAATAATCATTTAATTTTCTGTAGTTTACAAGAAGTATAGTTCTTAAGATTTCTCTGAAGGGAATAAGAATTTAAATTAGAAAAATTTAGTAAAGCATCTTTCATTTAATCCTTCCTTGTATTCGAGGTAATAAAAATTTCTTTTTCTTTTTTTCTTTTTTTTGAAATGTAATGGTCCTGTTGAATTTTAGTAATAAATTCAGAAATTTAGTGATTTAGTAGTAAATAGTAGAAAAATTAGAGTTAAAACCCATAGTGTTCATAAAATTCACGATTCTATTTTGTATGTGGTATCTGGTTATTTTGTATGTAGTATGTGAAGAAAGAGTTGGTACCACAAGCATAAAGCAATGGAGAAACTGACTCAAATTTCCCCTGATTGTAAACAGAGAGGAGGAAGATGGTTGTTTGCTCTTGGTGGAACAAGGACAATATGACACTATGTTCGGAATTAATAATTTTTTCATGATAGAGAAGATAAAATCAAAACATTTATGCAACATCTAAACATCGCGTTTTCATTGCTGGATTGCAGAAGTAATGCTTTCCAATATGACATGGAAAGTACGGAGGCAAGCTATTGCCTGAGAAAGATGTAAGCTATAGCATCCTAAAAACATTCCTTGAAGGGTAATCATATGTACTGTTAAACTGAACTGACACTGCATACTGTGGGGAAGGTCAGTCAGGACCTCACCCCACCAGGCAGTTTTTTCTTGGCTTGTTTTATGGTATTGGGCTAATCTACAAATGGAATATTTATCCTCTGGGTTATGATGGCTCTAGATTTGAACTGATTGTTGTATATCCCAATTTCGGTTTTTTTACTAAAACAAGAACTTTAGTCACTGGAATTTGTTGTTGCAGGATAATCACAGAGGGCTGTATTTGATTTACTTTAGTTTTACACTACAGCCTTAGATATCTGTCCTCCTGACTATCCAATTCCTGATGGCTCTGTTGCAAATAATTTCTACCAATGTGAAAGCAAGCATTTTACTTGAGATAAACTGAAATGGTTGGAAATGAAATACACTGCTGATCGGCAACCAAGTTTTATGTAATTGTACAGCTGTCTGACCTCGGGTCCTTCAGAAAATAGTTCTGAAAACTAGCAAGTGATCCCTGTTGCAAAACCATCAGTTTAGGTAAGAGCAATTACTAATCTGAAATTTTGCTTTATGTTGCAAACAGAGCATTTCTGCTTTCGTGTTACTTTTTCTGTATGTTGCTGTGATAGACCTCCTGTAAAGACAAGAACATAAGGTGAAAACTTTAGCCAGAGCAATGGTCCCTCTCAAGAGCAAGAAGCTCCCCTCTGAAAAATTCCTTCCTGTGAGCAAGAACCATCAAACTTTTGACGTCCAAATCACAATTTGTACAGCCTTTGATTTAAACTGAACCAAAATTTTAAGAGAGTCTTAATTCTGTCAGCATGGTAAAATGAAATTGATAGTCATCTTTAACTTCTGGTGTTTTATTTTACCAAAAAAACCAAAGCATAATTCCATTCCAAATAAGGACCACCAAGAGTTACAGATCGGCATCACCAGCATTATAAGATAAAGAAGATAGATGTTTTAGCAAAACCCTGGCTTACGTCTCAAATATGAAAAAATAAAAAATAAATGTTATCTTTTTTTATTCTTTTTTTTTTTTCTTTCTAAATTGCTGTTCCCTATTGGTCTGGGAGCTTTACTAGAAATCATGAGATAATCAATTTTACTAAAAATGGAAAAAAAAGATTAAATAAGAATGCAAAACCAGATCCCAGGATGGTTTTTTTCTCATCAAGGTCATAACCACTACAAAATCTGGTAAGAGTGAGTTTTTGTTAAAATAATGACATTAAGATCAGTTGTTGTGCTTAGTGTTGGTGAATAGTTACTGCCATGTACTATAGGTTAAGTGTTGCACAACTGCAACTTATGAAATCTTTTATTTTTTTCTGTGTAGAGAGGATCATATGGGAGAAATTAATAAAAGAAGGTGCAGAGAAAATTACTGCTTAAACCTGTTTCCCAGTACCTAAATAAGGAGCCTGATTGCAAAGGCTGCAAAGTATTGGAATCCTCATATTTGTCAGTAATAATCACAGATATTCAGCACATTTTAAAATAGAGCTACTTGTTTAGATGCCTGTTTCCAAATGCCTCACTGTAGTCAGCCAAGTTTAAAGTTTATCTGCTCAGCTTCATCTGTTCCTGACAAAAAGTTTTCAGTGTCTCCATTTCAGTTAGGACTTAAAAGCTTCTTAGACCAGTAATAAGGCACTTGGCCAATTAAATCTTGTGTTCATTATAAATGTTAATGAATTCATATTGGAAAACTAGTGTTCGTTATTTCCTTTTCATTACTTTCTGTCTGCTATTATTGTGTGAAAATGTTTACTCTGTCAAATAATGATCATGCAAAAAATATTTTACTGGTCAGCTGTTTTTCTGAAAACCATTCAGAAAGATGCTTCTCAAAGGCATGCTTTTGTAGCAAATCAGATGTCTTAAAAGGGTTTTAGATCAAAATGTTATCTGACCACAAATATAATTTCTTGTCTGTATAGGATGACCTGCCGAAAGATAGAGATTAAAACCTAGATCTGATTTCTACATATGTGAATACTGATCCAACTGACTGTGACAATACACACAGTGCCAACAGTACCTGAAGACCTCTCATGATTCCCCCTAAGTCCTAACACAGATGTGCTGGCCAGCTTAAAGTGGGGATGAAAAGAGAAAGAAAGGCCAAGCTGAAGTAAGGGCTCTGGGGAGCTAGGGAGAGATTGTATTCATATAAGTGTATCTATATATATTCATATGCAGAGTTGAGTGTTATGGGGTTTTTTTTGTTTGTTTGTTTGGGTTGTTTTGGGTTTTTTGTGATCAATTATGTAATTTAGAAAGGTTAATTTGGTAATTTTAGTACTTCTTAAGAACAGCTTCCTTTTACTTCTGTAATCAACAGCTGCTTTCATGTTCCTGTATCCGAGTCTACTCTTTTTTGTTACCGTTTTTCAGCCTGACATGTTGTCCATGTTTAAATCATTTCTTAGCAATCTTTTAATTTTAACAGTGACTGTTGATGGCCTTTACAACTGAAAATGCACCAGTCATGCACAGTGCATTAATCTGAAATCAATACTGACTCATTAAGCTCCTGCTGTGGTAGGGCTTTCCATGGCCTCAATTCAGAAGCACTTTCAAGAGCTTTCTAAAGTGCTTTATACAGTAATAGGGATTAACTGAGGAAGTACAAAAACCATTTGATGTGAAATATATTTAGTACCATTAATTCTTCTGTTGTCCACCTAACTCTTTAGAGGTTCTATATACAGATTGTAAGCACTGAAGATCTCTGTGTTGAATGGTACATTCTGAATGCACACATTAGGTGTTCTTAGTTTATGCAAAAGTGATCTGCAGGAGGTTTTGTCATAAATCAGCTGGAAACAATTTTGACTTTGCAGGATGCTGATCTCATTCAGATCTCAGAGAGTGAATGGTGAGTTTCTTCTTAAGCCTGCTTGGTGCCAAGCAATAAATAGACGTAGCTTTCAGTTTCCACTATGGATGGATAGTCCAAGATGATAAGCACAAGGTAAGCAGCAGCTATTCATTGACCTCTGCAGTCCTCTACTCAAAGGGAATTGCATTTAGAAAATGGGTGGCTATTGTCCAAACATATTTTTCAGCAATGAATTTCAGAAGAAGTAATCTCTTAATGAAGACTTTTTTTATTGCAGAAGCAAATTTGTTAGCTATCTGGAAAAGCTGGTAAAACCCCATATAAGAGAGCCAGCTATAAAAGGCAGAAATGGCAGTTTTGCAGGACTTTTTTAAGTTCTGAAAAGGTTGAAGATGCATACAAATACTCAGATAACTTTCAAGTACTGCAAGTGTAAGATAGATTTTTTATTTTTTTTTGTAGATTCTGTGTGCTCTTGGTGGCTTCTCCAAAAATAACATTAGCTCTTTTGCCGGGAAAAATAAAGCTGGTCTGTTAACAGATTTGTGCCTGTTTGTTTGAGTGGTTGAACACGCTTGACACATGAGCTATGACTCCCATGTGCTGGAGAGAGAAGATGTACTTAATCTAGTGAGATCTGTTGGATGCCCTTCACATGTATCTGATGTGATAGCATGGGAACCCCTCTGAACAGATGTAAAGTAGACTGTCTCACAGCAAAGTGGCCTAGCCAGGACTTCCAGCAAGTGCTGGGGAAGTCCAGAGCTGGTCGTGAGAGGACCATGATGCTGCTCTGCTGTTGACCTGTGTCTTGCAGCCGCCTGTGATCTGTAAGCAAGGGTCAAAGGAGGTGATCCTGCCCCTCTACTCTGCTCTCGTGAGACCTCACTTGGAGTATTGTGTACAGTTCTGGTGTCCTCAACACAAAAAGGACATGGAGCTGTTGGAGCAAATCCAGAGAAGAGCCATAAGGACGATAAGGGGGCTGGAGCACCTCCCTTATGAAGATAGGCTGAGAAAGTTGGGGCTGTTCAGCCTGGAGAAGAGAAGGCTGTATGGAGACCTCATAGCAGCCTTCCAATATCTGAAGGGGGCCTGCAAGGATGCTGGGGAGGGACTCTGTTAGGGACTGTAGTGATAGGACAAGGACTAATGGCTTTAAACTTAAACAGGGGAAGTTTAGGTTAGATATAAGGAAGAAGTTCTTTACAGTGAGGGTGGTGAGGTACTGGAATGGGTTGCCCAAGGAAGTTGTGAATGCTCCATCCCTGGCAGCGTTCAAGGCCAGGCTGGACAGAGTCTTGGGTGACATGGTTTAGTGTGTGGTGTCCCTGCTCATGGCAGGGGGTTTGGAACTAGATAAACTTAAAGTCCTTTCCAACCCTAACTGTTCTATGATTCTATGCCACTGTCATAGTTGTGTGACCACATTTTTTATTATAAGCATGCTAATAAGATATCAAGTGTGTTTCTGGAATATTAGTACATTGAAATATATCACTGGAATTTGAATTTTTAATGTATCTTGCTCATAAATCCTAGTAATGTGATTGTTCAATCTTCTTAGCCTTCAAACCCACCTAATTTCCCTCTTTGAATAATACATTCAGGACATCATTTCAGAAACAGCAATTACTGAGTGATGTCATGAGCTGACCAAATTTCAAAGGTCTTTGCTACGTTAAGCAACCACTTTTCAAATGACAGTAGAGGTGTGTCTACCAACGTTTCTATTTAACATTTGTTAAGACAGTTTATGAGTTCACTCCCATTTGAAAGCTACATCCACAATTTAGCATAAAAGTAAGCCTTTGTTAATGATTAACTTTGCAGTTGTTTGTTTAGCTGTAGCTAAGACTTTTGTGTTGTAAAAAGCAGTATTTTATATTTCAAATCTTTCCATACTTACTCAATATAATAAATAAAATGAGTAAAAAAGAACTTTCTAAGAACAAAGATCAGTAAACCATAGGATGGCTAAGCTTTATTTGATAATTATAATCTCAAGTGTCTAAAGCAATGCATGAGAGTGGGTCAGATTCAGTGCTTTGTTCTGCAACAAACCAAAAAACTCCACTGGAGAAAAGAAATTCATTTAGGAAAGTGAAATTAGTTTTGCTGTTGCCTATTTTAAGCTAAATTAACCATTAAGTGTCCTTTTAGAATTCAAGCTAGAGCTAAAAAAATAAAACCCAACCATTTTTTAATGTGTTTTATTTTTGAACTAACCAAATTAAGTGTTTCTTTCTTCCCCCCCCCCCCCCCCCCCTCCCTCCTTTTTTCCCCC
>NW_009918753.1:40592-43148 GCF_000696875.1 Nestor notabilis
CATTTTTACCCCAGTTTCTTGTTTGCCTTGAAGATGAATTTTGTCCCTAATGTTTTTTGGTTTTGCACACTTTTGTCCTCTAATTTTTAGCAACACAACATTTTACTGAAGACTGATTTTTCTTAATTTTGTTAGATTCAAAGTGATTTGAGTTTGACTTTGATTTAAATATTAAAAAGAAGAAATTTAAAGGAATATAAGCCTGTTCTTTAGCAGGAGGGTTTTTTTTTCTTAATTTAGAAGAAAAAAAGCATATTAAATGATATTCAAATGTCTTGAGAGAAACCAAAGCTTTCTGCAAACAGTGGTAATTCAAATCCCTATTAACATGAAGAGTTTATTTATTCACTAAAAAAGAGAGAACAAACAATAGAAAACTGAAGCAGTTTTCTTAACAGGGAAAGAAGGATCTGTGAAGTCCTAAAAATTCTAGAACAACAGAAGAAAGGTCTAGACTAAAAAATCTCTTTAATGTCTTTTTTTTAATCAGGTCTGGAAGTGTTTATTCTGGATCAACACTTGTCACACACATAATGCTTAAATAGACCTGGTAGGTACTTTCTCTCACTGTGATGACTTGTCTGATAGCCACTTCTAGGTTGTGAAGATGGTTGTTGGCTGTTTTGGGGGTTTCCTGGAAAAGATTAGAACATGCAGCTGCCTGAAGCAGAAGATGATCCACAAGCAACTGTCAGTCAGTTGATGGCAGTATTCAAGAAAAATGATGCAAAGAAACAAGAGCAGTAGTCCACAGGTAAACATGTTTGCAGTCTAGAGGTGAGAAAAATCCAAACAATAAAAGCTGCAATGCTTTTTGACCAAGGCTCTACAACACATAAATCTTGTAGGCAGATGGCTTCCAAACTATTCTGTACTTAGAAATCTTTGGACCAACCTTTAGGACTAAACAAATTCACCCTCAAATGACTGAACACTTTAGGCAGAGATGTCTCAATTATTATGTCAGCATTACTGTTATTTTTCTACATCTTGGGAAGGAGGAGATGTCATCCTGAAAAAAAAAAATCCAATTATTTATTACAAGCTTTATGCTCTTTTCTCTATGTAAAATCTATTACAGTCTGTATTAAAATAAAAAGGAATCAGATTATTAACTGGCTTTTGAGATGGATTAATTCACTTTTTTGATCAGCCTGATGGATATCAACTGTGGTTTGTTAGAAACCTTTACAACTATTGTTGTAAAGGTAAAACAAACAAACAAACCATCTGGAAATACGTAATTTCAAGAAGCTGTAATAATATCCAAGCTATTCCATCTCATATATATACATACAAATACATAAAATCCATTGTCCTGGGTTCAGCTACAGCAGTCATTTTTTCTCCTTCTTAGTAGTTGGTGCAGGGCTGTGTTTTTGACATTAAGCCTGGGAACAACGCTGATAACACCGATGTTTTTAGTTGTTGCTAAATAATATTTAGTCTGACCAAGGACTTTCTCAGTCTGACACTCTGCCAGGGAGGAGGGGAAGCCAGGAGGGAGCAGAGACAGGACACCTGAACCAAACTGGCCAAAGGGCTATTCCATACCACAGCACGTCATGCCCAGTATAGTAACTGGGGGGAGTCACCCAGAAGGCCCAGATCACTGCTTGGGTCGGGCTGAGTATTGGTCAGTGGGTGATGAGCGGTTGTGTCCTCTCCCCTTGTTATTCCTCTTACCATTATTATTGCTAGCAGTAGTGGTTTGTATTATACCTTAGTTACTGGAGTGCTGTTATCTCAACTTGTGGTAGTTACATTCCTCCGATTCTCCTCCCTATCCCTCCAGGAACGGGGGGAGGAAGAAGCGGGGGGAGGAAGAATCAGGGGGAGTGAGCGAGCAGCTGTGTGGTTCTGAGTTACCACCTGGGCTTAAACCATGACAGTTTCTTGTGGCGTCCAACGTGGGGCATGAAGGGTTGAGATAACGACAGATCTGACCAGAGTGTGTCTAATCAAATTTGTGATAAGCATTTATTGTTTTGGATTAATAGTCACTCGTCACAATGCTGATTTATTGGCTCTTAGAGTTGTTGCGCTTGATCTCAGAGTTTCAGCATGTTGTACCTTACTTACAGACAGTATTTGCTGTTCTAGTGTTCATCGGCTGGGGGGCCTGGGCTAAGGTTCTTGTTTCACTGTACTTCATAGTAATGACTTGTAATACAATGGACTCACTGATCATGAAACTGGTCTGGCTTGCGTTCCCAGCATGGTCATCACCCCTATACTTTGGGAGGTACATAATGAAATTTTTTAGCAATTACGTATGGTTTTTTGTCTCCTCAGGGGGTCAACCTACGAAGGAGGCATTCTCTTACACCCCCCACACCCCCACCAGACTGTTTACAGCAGCTTTTGAGAGTTATGAAGGTTTTTAGATGGCCTTTGAATACCCTTGAGACCTGCCTGCTGATTGTGCTGGGAACCAGCATGTTGGCACACATACGGAGTGTGTTTTACTCACGGCCATCCCACCCTGGGAATGACCTATTTCGTCTGATTTCGAAAGTTAAGCTGTATCGGGTTCAAAGCTGATCTAGGGTTAGA
>NW_009918754.1:0-38997 GCF_000696875.1 Nestor notabilis
TATACATGCTACATGTTTGCCTAAGTGGTCTTTTTTTTTTTTGTGATATATAGATTTAAAAACCTCTATGACCTAAAAGTATCTCCTACCAATCAGCAAAAAAATGGCATTTAATTTCTTAGTTGACAATGGGGTGATCACTATTTCCATATTAGCAGCAGTAATTTTTAAAAGTTTTAAATGAAATGACATTAATTCGGAAAAACTATTAGGACTGTAATTGTGAGACATACCAAAGCTGTTTTGCCAAGGACTGATTACATTATCTATCTTGCTGACATTAGGAAATCCTCCCAATTGTGAAAGCAATAATCACTGATCATTTACAATTAGTTCTTTAAGTACATACATTAACTTAGCAGTTATCCTGAAGAATACATTAATCACAGGGCACTTCTGATTTTTAAAAGTTCTTTTCCAAGCCTCTTCCTTCATCACAGGATGCTACCCTTTGTTTCAGAATTTCACACAAATCTGCTACAAATATCTTTTTGTAATATTAACTTTTCAGCTCATAAGAAATAAATCACAGAAAGGTCACCCAGCACCCTCTAAGGGACAACAATAAAAAGCAAACTATTTTTCTCAGTGGATGAAGAAAAGTTTTCTATTTTACTGGAACCTATGAAGGTTTCCACCAGGAGATTTTGTCATCAGACCAATCAATTCCACTCCCATATTGCAGTCATTCCTTCAGGCGCAGCTTATCTTCTCACAGCCATACCCTCTGAGTGAGATACAAATTGATTTAGAAATCACATAACAAGCAGACTATTGCACAGACAGTAGTTGGTTTCCACATTTTTTACTCAGTTCCTTTTTCCTTTCATACCACAGTCGCTGCATGTGTCACAGAAATGGTACTCTCAGTTTGCAAGGGCATGTTTTACAATCATGGAGCAAAGATTAACTTGGGAATTAAAAGAAACGGGTTTTCTGAACTCACCCTCCTGATTCTCCCTCTCAAAACTACAGTAGGACTGGTGAAGTAGCCTGTCCCTCATCTGAAGAGCCTGCCTTGCAATCAATCACTCATCCATTCATGCCCACTGTTACCTTTGGGTTCATCTGAAAGTAAGTGATATCTGAAGGAGGGAGGACGGATACAAATCTTGATGGGACATAGACGATTTGTGTCTATCCTAGTAAATGTAAAAGTATCAAAAAGCATTACCAAGCTGTAGAACGTGGTTCACAAGGGTATAACTCTTAGAAACATCCCTAGTGTGGCACTGGCCACATAGCACTACCCCAAACAATAGTAGCAGGTCTACACTGGAGCTGTTCAGGGTGAGGAACCATTCCTTCTAGGTAGCTGGCGTGTGCTTGTCCTGTGCCAAAACCCAGATGAGATTCATAGTACGGACACAGTAGGTAGCTCCTTTCCCAGTCTACACCAATGCCCATTAAAAGTGAGCACTTTCAATTTTGGTGAGTGTGGAGGCAGCTAGACAGTCCATAAGTAAGCCCTCTGGTTTTAGTATTGTCACAGAAAGTTACTGCACAAAATGAATGCAGATTTCAGGGCTGGGTTTCAAAGGTTAAAAAAAGCACAACGCATCCTTGCTCACATGTAGCACATACTGTAATGCAGTAGTAGGAAACATCTGCCTAAAATCTGGAGGACACGAGCCACTGCTGTGTCACAGTTACTGTACACAGTTACTGTAAAAATTGGAGGATAAAAAAATATTTGTTTCTTATATAGATATAATGTGTTATTTGTAATATTTATTTGCAAGCCATTATTTCCAATAGTTTCTTAAAGATTCCTTAAATTTAAGAATTATTTAAAATGATTTAAAATATAATTTAACTAATCAAAAAGATGTGCTACGAAAATGCTGTACCTGCATGTTAATGAAATTTCTAATAGGTATGTCTGTCACACAGAACTAGAAAAAAGGGCATGTGCTTCTTACTAATTCCTGCATCATCTAAGTTGAATGGCTAGATCCTCCAAACTGTTACACTTTAATTTCCATTAAAGGTTTATTGTCCTTAAAAGTTTCTCATGCTTTGGATTTGGCATCTACATACCTTCAAATTCTGTCTCTGCTTTCATATTTCAGAATACAAGTTGTAACTACTAGAACTAATTTCCCTGTGTCATCTGTTTATATGCATATTACACTAATATAAGACTAGAACTGGGCTACTATATGAAACCCAGAATTTCAACAGTAGTCCATATATAGATATTGCTATAGATACATAGCTTACATACTTGTCCATCAGTTGTCAGTTACATAATTTACTGTCTCTGGTATCATGAAGTACCTTAGAATGACAAATTAGTTAGTCTCAGACAGGAAATACAGCAAAATACCATCTTAGCATTTCAACTTTCAAAGAAGTTGTCTGAATACTGCAAAGAGTAACCAAGTTGGCCAGTGGGAAAGTCTGCAATATTTACTGTTTCAAAACTCATGCAATGGTGAATCTACTATCACGCAACCCCCCTACTTCTTATCACATCTATTATTTCTAAGAATCTCTTGTTGTCTTCTAAACTAGTAAAGAGAGGCAAGGTGGCATCGGACTTGGAAGACTAAAAATTCTACTTTTGTTCTAAAATTCTTAAGAACTGCAAGGAAGAAGAGTATAGTTTAGGAGGTGTGTAAGTACCTATGATTTAAGGAAAGAAACCTGAATCAGTAAGCTCAGTGGAATAAGCAGATGTCTTTGGAAACTTCCTAACATTTCTCTCTGCTGCTAAGTGCACAGATAACAGATGGTGCAAATGACTCAGCATATACTTTCAAGACCAATACTGGCAGTAAAATTTTAGAAAGTGTTTGGCATTGCATTCCACAGGAACATAGGTTTGACTGGAGGAGCAATGACTAATATTATATATTTACTTTGTTCATAGTTGTTACGTGACTTTGCTGTCATTATAGCTTATTCATATCTTGGTGCTATGTCTTTGGAACTAGCCACCAAACTAAAAAAACATAGCATGTAAGGTCTTTCTTTTTCTTTTGACTATTTTTCCTTATGCAGAAAAACCTGAATATTTATTCTGCTAATACATTCCTCCATTAAAAACAAGCAGCAAGAATATCTACCTGTGATCACCTTTTTGTGGTAAG
This sequence comes from Nestor notabilis, assembly GCF_000696875.1. Lineage (NCBI taxonomy): Eukaryota > Metazoa > Chordata > Aves > Psittaciformes > Psittacidae > Nestor > Nestor notabilis. The sequence goes on from NW_009918754.1 coordinate 3,096, forward strand.
GATGAATAATTTTCATTGTAGAATCAGTGTGGCAATTCATAAAGAGCAACAGAAGTGCAGATATTTGACTTATGTACACAGCCCAGGCTTCCACGCAGGTTTATTATCTTCACATGAATAGGCCCATTGCATTCAAAAGGATGGGTCACATAAGAAGACAAGCTCAGAATGCTATAGTGGAGGCTTCCCTATACACTGCTCAGTACTGTTCTTTGTTCTACGTATCTTTAGTTAATCAGAGATATAATCATGAATTCCTACAGCTGTATATATAAAGTTATAAAATAATGATTCAAAGCTTATAGGAAAAATACCTTTTCTATTCTTTTGTCAATGAATCAGCCTGGTCTGACTCACCCTTTTATCTGGTCACTGTGCTCTTTTAACTGAACCCAGAAGACAAAAGGAAGTCTGAAATGCATGAATCCCATTTAAAATAACATTTCATTTCAAAGTATTATTTTAACAATAATTTTTAAGGAATTGAAGTTTTACAAGGCTGTTACAAAGCTTTTATAAAGTTTAGAGTATAATCTTAAAAGTACAGACTATGTCTATTTTTCCCATGCGAACATTTAACTCTGCTAGGAAACATTGTCCCATCATGGGATTTGATTGTCTGTACTTGTAATTTTTCAGAAAATTGGTTTTGGCCAATTACTACTCTCCAAAACAACTGAATGCAGCCTGAGAGTTAGCACAGGTTCGTTCACTTGAGGCCACGTTGCCTTGGTAACTAAGAAGTCCAGTTGTATGGAAGCAGAGATACAGACGTGGGCATGTTTAGTCTATCAGAATTAATACACCCCCTATGTCAACCAGTCAGTGACAAACTAAGGCGTGAATAGTGTTTAAAGAATTTTCCAAAATGTACCTGTTGCTTCATCTCCTATCTGTATGCTATAATAGTGAGATCAGAATGCACTGAAGCATTTTTAAAGAGATTGTGTTCCAGTTCGTTGAAGAACTGATGTGAACTGCTTCTGCAAGGGGGGCATCAGGAGGCTCTAGATATGCCTATTAGTTATGACTATTTTTCATATATCTGTTTTCAAACTTATTAGGTAGCATCATCTTTACTACTTAATTACTACCACTGGAGAGCTCTCCTTCTCCCTTCCTTTGAAATCAGTATCATTATTACAAAACACATACAAAAAAACCAAAGTCCTTTAAAATGTATACCACTGAAACTGCAGATGTTACCATGCCATTCTGTACTGAACTTTCTTTTTTGAGATCCTTTTGTTGAAATTTATCAGATAATCTAGAAATCTGGTGAAGACATTTGGCTTTTGTTTTCCTCTCTCACAGTTTCAAGTTTGAGAAGTATTTGATCCTGAAATAAACTTTGGTGACATTGTTTACAAAGGACTGGTAAAACAGATACACATTGTCCGCCAAAAAGAAAACATATTGTAATCACAATTAGTATACAGTAAGTATTGTGTGGCCACAATAAGTGATTAGATCAAGTACATCTACAGGTTTTTAATAAACGTAATTTATCTAGGAAAACAATGCATCCCAAAGAGAAACACTAAGAAGAAAAGAAAAAACGAAAGCATCACAACAATGGGATGTCTAATAAAAGAATATATAAATCCTGCAAGGAACCATTTTCAATGAGAAACTGAAGTACATGAAGGAGCACAGCCCTGGAGAGGTAAATCAAGAGTGCATTAAGGCAGTTGGATATGAGGTGAAATAGTTTACTTAAGCCTCATGTACTGAATCAGATGATTTATGAAATGCTTTTAAAATGCAACCACTGAGAAAAGCCTTTGAATTTTCAACAGTAGCTATCTGATAGTCAAGAATAGGCAGACGATAATGTGGGCTTAATATAGTACAGTTCTGGGAGACAGCTGAAGGAGTGAAGTGACATAAACCTGACTCATGACCGCACAGTGAAAACTGTTAGGAAGAACCTCCACCATCACAGGCAATATTTGCAACCAATTTAGAAAAGGAAACTCAGCAAGAGGAACTGCATTCTTTGAACAACTCAGACTAGACAGCAAATTATGAGAAGCAGCTGAACCCAAATAAAATGACCAATGAAACAATATGTTTCTGGCAGTGGACATGTAGCTTCCTGAGTGCTATTACCATTCTATTTGACTCAACAGGATTTTGAAAATACATAAAAACAAAGAAGGAAATAACTACCTTAGCAAGTTGCAGAAGTGGCTATTAGGAAATGACTAGGCAAACTTGATACATAAACTGAAAGGTACATAGACATGCACAAAATCATAGTATCACAATGCTTTCTCACTAAGAATATCTCAAAACATTCAAAGCCTGATATCACAAGAAATATTTTCATCCTTGTTTTATCTACACAAACACTCTAGCAAAATATTTTTTCTTTGTTAAGCATTTGTAAGAATGTGTACTTAGGAAAAAAAAAGTGGATTACAGTAGATTAAAACAGTCTAATATAATCCACTCATAAATGGTCTGAATATGTTTTAATCTTCTTAAAAATGAATCAAGGTGAACCAATGCCACTTTCACTCAGAGAATCAGCGTGAGGGTTGGAACTGAGATTCAGGAGCTCCAGTGCTTTAAAAATAAAAGTTCTTTCCCTGGTAAAGTGATGCCTGGTACCACACAGGCAAAGTAAAACATTTTTCTCCTTAGTCTAAAGATATATTTTTTATCATGTCTTATTTTCACTTTAAGTAACATATTTTTTAAGACAGAGGTTCAGTGCTGGTTTTGAGCATTCTTCTTGACTTAGCTGATACTGAAGGTAACACTTCTTGTCAGTTTTTCAATTTATTTCCTAATCTGATGCATCTGAGACTTTACATCTGGTTAGTTTACAGTTCTTCAGGAAATTAACTTACTAAATACTTGAGCCATCAAGAGGCTGGTCTGATTTTTTTTGGTAAAACACAATCCTTCATCAAATATTATATCCTACAAAAAACTGTACATTATTTTATTAGGCAGTGACAGCAGGAAGCAAAGGAGTTTTGTAGCTGAAATCCTATTTTGGGTCTAGGAAAAGAACAAACCTCAGTGTCAAAGCAAGTAGGCTGGATCTATGTCAGAGGCTTTTCTTTTTCTGAGAACTCATCTGAGCTTTGCTGATGACCTGTTCTTAAATTCAGATGCCCTTAAAATTGCAGGTGCTTAAAAGAATCTGAAAGATTTTCCAGGTAATAGAATAATACAAAGAAGAAATGATTTAGTAGGCTAAACACCTCCCACATGTCTAGACATTACAAAAAAAAAAAAAAAAAAAAAAAACAAACCCAAACACAACTGAGTCATAAAAAAATTCCTCTATCATAAGGAATTTAACATAAATTGTAGAAGAATGTTCTAACGTTTGAAGTACCAACTTAATACTCTGAAAGGAAGGAAGGTGAATATAATCTTTTTAATACCTTTGAAGGAGCTGACAGAGCACCCAAGTGACCCTGTAGCATTCACTCAAGAGGTGAGGAGAACCCAGATCCCTGTTCCAGCTCTAAAGACTGCGATGCTCCAGTACAATCAGCAGCCCATGCCCACTCAGTCACTCTGGGGCCTCTCAGGTAAAGTCACCTCAGTGTGGGGCACAGAGCCTAGGACAGGCAGCCAGATCAGCTCGAAACCACGACCATACAGCAGAGCCACAAGGCTGTGACACCATGCTCATGCTCTGACCTAATATCAAAATTCACATGCACTCAAAAAGTGATTAGACAAACTACTGGAAGAAACACACAGCAATGGCTGTTAAAGACATGGATACCAGCTCTGGATCCAGAAGTCTCTCAGCTGCAAATTTCTGAAAGTTTGTAGGGTTTTCTAAAGGAAACACCATTCATGCTTGCTGTGGTCTGATCTTCAGTGGACATCTGTTCCTTGCCACCCTTGGAAAAGGGACAGACAGACTGTGGGCTAGACTTCACACAGGCACTCCACTGGTCCTGCTGCTCCACCTGAATCAACTCTCAACTGCTGAATCATTAACTTGGATGCAGCTATGCATTCATTTTGTTTTCAGTTTATGCTTCTCTTTCCTCTGCCCACCTTCCCACCTCTCCCTCTAAACCTCTTGTATTCTGCCACTGAAAGTGATGTGCACTAAAGACATTGATGAATAATTCTAATTTCATGTTCAGTCTTTTGTAGTTTATTTCATTGCATTAATTTTACCTGGTTAGTGATCATGTGGGATAAAACCTCTCTTACAGTCATGTGTAGTTTTCAAATAGATTATTTGTTGCTGATCAGAGAAACAGCAGTTTAAAGATACTCGGTCCTTGTTCTAAACTATCTACCTCCACTAAGACTTTTACTATCTAAGGAACAGGGAAAAAAAATACCTTGAATAAGTCAAATTTTGAAAGAGCTATGACCAATTCATAAATAGGCTTCATTGTTCTACGCTTTTTTCCCACAGATTAGCGAATACAGGAAAGGAACAAGTCATAAATTACCGACTTTTCATGGGTCTAACTTTTCTTTAGCAAACTTGCCTGCTCAAAGCTCAACAGTAAGTATTTATGACACCCGTTCCATTCACACAGCAATGGTAATGCCATTTAACTGTACAGAAGTGCTTGAGAAGCATATGGGATACCTTCCTAGCTGCAGCATAAAAAATAAGAAGGTATCTCGCTGCAATTAGGAATTAAACCTCAGACTTTGATTACAAGAAGATCCACAGAATTATCCTGAAGAGCAACTGTAACATCTACTCACTGAGTAGCTTAAAGAAATTCCCTTTCCTCAGTCTAAATCATGAGGATGAAAATGCTCTGACTGAAACAGGGATGGCTGAGGCAGATGGCTCAGTGCAGAGGACAAATCCTGGGGAGGTTTGGTTCCCATTCATGGGAAGTCTAGGATTGCTGTTTGATGGAGAGAGAAACAGGAAGAACACCACAGACCTGAACTATGGAAGACAAACAGGAATAGTAAGAGTGCATTGCATTTTGTATTGTTTACACATGGCTATCTACAATGCCCAGTGGCCCAACTTGTCCTGGGTTTTGTTTGAGAGAATGGGCAGTAAGGGAGGAAAGCATCACAAAATTTCACATCAGCTGACTTCAGATACTAAGTTTTTTGATGGCTAAGTGAGTTGGCAAGTCTGCCTAGGCTCCCTACACAGTCAGCAAAGATCAGACCCCTGCAGATGATGATTCAGAGTAGGAGGTTAATGCAAGTGCTCTTTATTACCTCCAGGGGAAAGCTTCTCTCTCCATCAGATTCCTATTCAGCTAATGCTGTCTCCATTAGCTTCCTGAGTTCTCCTGCTGAGCACACCTCAGTTTTCATGGGTGGATGTGCCTCCTCATTTCTTCCTTGCTCCAATTTAGGGGAGAAAATAAAATTTGTAGGCAAAGTCTTTTCTCTCAAGCTATCGTTTTATTTTATCAGCCATGGTTTTGCTCTTGTAGTTGAATTTGAAGTTCAGATCAGGTCATGGGTTTGCCTTGCAAAGGCTTGAAAAGTTCATAAGGTTCCGTAAGAGTTGATGGAGATTTGAGTAGGTAAATTCAGTTCCAGCATGGTGGCTTTAATGTGTAAGCTTATTACAGTGAGATGGTATCATAAATCGCAGATAGGAGTAAGGAGAGACAAAAAAGATAACTAATGAGAACACAGAAATGCTTAGAATGCAAACTTCATGGTTATAAACTTATATGGATAAAATTATACAGCCGAGAGCACACAATGACAGTAAGACTTCTTGGATTCAGGGCACATATTTGAAAATCTGTATCTTGAAGGCATGGCACTTAATTTGCTTGAAAAAGGTTGAGAATTGGAAACTGGAAACAACTTAAAGGACTCCAGATTCTAGTGAAAATGGTATGTGTTTACCTCAAAATTGTGTTATCTAACTTGCAAATGGTGGAAACATTTCTCAACTGGAAACTTCATATTTACCAGGTACCTGCTAAATTACGAGAGTTATCTTAAAAAACCTGATAATCTATTGCATACCTATTATGTATTAATTATAATCAAAATAATAGTCTTTTTAACTCTTAGTTGGTGCATTGAAACAAATTAATCAAATCATTAACGTTAAAGAAATCCATCTAAATTTACCTTGAAACCAGTATCATGTCAATGTTTAATTATCGTACTAAATCTAGCCACCTACAGATTATATATGGCACTAAGTATGAATAGTGATAAACGATAATAATTTATTTTTATTGCAACCATGTTTTGCATCCTGCAAGCACATAGGTACAGAAATGTTTTAGCTGACTTGCAAACAAAAGCAGTTTCATAACTCCCACAAAAAGTTACAGACTAAAGTCCTCATTTAATTGAAATTAGGTTTGAAATGGTCTTGAATCAAATCTAATTTCCGATGACATGACTATGTCTTCCTTCTGAAGTTTACATTAACGTTCCACTGTTCTTGATAGAAAAAGAAAATACATTAAGGAATTTTGCATATCCAACTTTTAGAATCAAACCTCTGAAAATGAATAAAATCACTCTATGGGAGGATTTAAATGGTATTTTTCTGCATTTAACATTATTATTAATGAGTAAATTTTGAAGAATATCTTCTCGATAGTCTGCTTATAGATGACTATGTATTTTCTGTATGAGCAAGCAGTAAGCACTTTCTTATATCAAGCCTGAAAGATTTTAAAAGCAGAAAAGTAAAACCAACGAGCTTTATTAAACCTTATAAATCCTTCATGTTTTATTTGTACACATGCCAATTTTATGTTCCTCAAATCATGCTGAGATGGATGAGTGCACTGGCTCATGCTTCTTTTTTTTATAAAGAGACATGCTTGAGATGTTATATTTAAACTGTCTCATTCCTTCTTTCTCCTCCCCACATCATGTTTTATGTGTGTATTTTGCCTTCACAGTTCAACTAAGCTGGTTCAGAGTTAATATATCTTACTGATCTGCAAAACACATTCAGTTAGGAGCAGTGCAGTTTTACCATTATTTCTGAGGGCATGTGGCATTTCCTGTCAGCATTTATATGTTATCCTTTCCCTAAACAGCTGCTTTGTAAAGATACTGACTGCAAAAGCCTAAGGGAACCTCATCCTTGCATATTCATACAACTCAGAAATAAACTAATTTCTTTTAGAGTAAGTTTTACACTACATTATTCAGGCACAAAAGATTAAGTAGCACCAGGAAAGTTTCACTGCAAGAATAAAGCCAGGGCAACCAGTGTTAGAGAATAACAAGAAAGTAAAGGCACATTTTATGCATTTTGTATTGTATCTGCATGTAATATACAGAGATAAAGGTAAGGGACAGGCAGCCTTTAGGACAATAGTATGGGTTATGACAGTTTGCAGAGAGACAACTGCATAGATCCAAAAATTTCAGAGCCAAATCTGCCCTCACCTACTAAAAGCATAGCATGCCTGCCCATTGCCCTTCAGCGTTCCCTTTTCAGGATGAGCTCTTGAATCTTCTCTTTACACAAACCTGAGTTAAATTTATATTTGTTCCCACCAAAGGTTTGTATCATGCACTATAAACTTTTTTCTGAACATCTGGAAAAAGCTATTAAAAATAAATAGAAAACTCCCTCAGATAGATAGTCTTCTGACAATGTTGTTTTAGCAACATTTAACTGAGTTTAGAGTTGGCATACATTTTCTAGTTATATTTAAGAGCTAAATTTAAAAGGTTTTTTACTATTTGAGATAAGCATAGGGATATTAAGTACTATTGAAAAGAGTGCCAAGTGATTGGTGCTCTGCCTTTATTCCTAACCACTCTCTTCTAGCACTAGCAGTCTGAGTAGACTTTGCTTGAAAATAGTACTTCTAAGTTATTCAAAACTAGTCATTTTAGTCCCTCCTTATCTATATCAAGATAGATAATCATTTTTTTGATTATATGTGCTATTGTCTAAGTATCAATTGTCTACAAAGTACTACTATTGTCTAGGCTACCCTCAAATGCAAGCTAACTTCACAAACACAGTGATTACACTCTAATGTATTTTTGCCTAAAAATATAGAAAGGGACAAGAAAATTTTGTTTAAATCCAAGAGAAAATACATTATCTTATTTTATTACAGATTAAGACATCTTGGATGGACTAAAATTATACATGAGATGGAGAGAAAAAGGTACATAATATCTGCAAAGAATATATCTCATTCAAATGCCAATTGGTGACTTTCAAAGAGATTGCTTCAAAGAATCTCTCCAACTGTATTAGCAGTAATGCAAAATACAAGTAAGACTGTGTTACTGAACTAGACCTGATAGCGTACATTCCTCTCTGCTCCCATCCTTTTCATCTGAGACTGTCAGGAACCTTTTTTAATAAACTCCAGCAATTCAAAATAAAGAGAAGAGGAAAAAAAAAATATTTATAGCAGTTTTTTTAAAATAGATACTCAGCAATTTTTTAATATTAAGATTGGTATTCCTTTCACATGAGAAATAAAACTGACTGCAAATGATTAAAAGTGGTATACAGATGAGAGAAAATCTCACCACAGGGCTTTGTTCTTTTCCTTTTGTTATTAATAGTATCTCCTAAACCATAAATGAAATGGACATAAAAAATTCAGATAGCAGAAAGAAAACAAAATATATTTAAGAGGCATTTAATGTTTAAAGTAATTCATACAGAAAGTGCTCACTGCTTGCTCATTCTTGTAATACACAGACATCAGTACACAGAGTATCTAGAAGACATTCTTCAAAATTTACTCAGAATAACAATATTAGAAAAATTCTGTACATTTCAGATACTGTAAATTTGTGGAATATCAGTGTATTTCTCCTTTTGGAAAGTCTTTTGCATTGTTTCTATTAAATTACATTATTTTCTGAAAGCTTTGCAACTCTATTTGATTTACTCCAGTTTGAGCCTGGTCAAATAAGTGTATGTGTAGAAAGCAGGAAGAGCATGAAAGAGGAGGGAAGGGAGCAATGTTGAAGAAAATTATCCTACTCTTTTAAAACAGGCTAAATACATGTAGCCTAAACACATCCCTATTACATGTACAAAAAGTATAAGCAAAACCAGTTCAGACATTAAGGAAAATCAGTAGATTAAAACAAAATGAAAGAGAAAAATAATGCCATGTATTGGCTGCTTTTTTCATGTTTTGGTAACCAGAACTGTATTAAAATTGAGACTTTCAGTTCTACAGGGAATTCTTCTTGTTTAGCTTTATTCTGAATTAAAATGAAAATATGAAAATTAAAATTTCCATGGAAGGAGGAGTTCAGAAATAACCACATTTAAAAACACTGTTATGACACCCTCTTGCCTAACCCTGGGATTTTGGGAATCCAGATTACGTATCCTACAGACTACTGATGTAGTTTCAGTGGACAAAGCTGAACGGAAACAAAAATAACTCAAGTGTCTGATGTAGGAAAGTGCTTTAGTTCAGAAATACATGACCCAGAACAAAGTATCTTGTTTTGCTTTTTTCTAATGTGAAATGTAAGCATTCTATAAGCACAATATCAGGAGGCCAGTTTTTGTGTCTAATTTCATCTCAACAGACACTTCTCTCCAGATGTACTTTAGATATTAGGATGAGTCAGGTGCTGAATAGCCATGTGTAGAATGTTCAAATATGATATGGCAAAAAGTTAAAAGCAGGAATATCAGTGCTCTTGAAAACACCTGCTTGTGATATGGCTGATAATGACCCCTTGGCATAATACGAAGCTGTGCAAAGCCAATTATATTTATGCAGTCTTCAAGCATACAGAATAAGAATTAGACTGCATATTAATATAGGTTTGCAATGAAAAAGAGAAAGATTTGCTGAAGAACAGCTAGATATGAATGGTATTCATCTGGATGTATTCACATCTGGCTTTATTCTAGGAAAACTGCTCTGGCATAAATATACCAAGGGGTCAGTTTTTGGATGTTCCAATCACAGGAGAAAAGGCCACCCATGGAGAGCTTCTTCAGAATGACTATTCCACATTGGTATCCCAGTTTAACCTGGAATACCACCACATGCAGATAAACACTACTGTTAAATTTATAGACACAGAGCAAAGTAGGCTGATCCAGCTCCCCTAGAAGAAAGAGAACACTCTCTTATACAAAAGAGAAGCTGCATTTTGCCATAAGGTGCTTAAAACTCCTCCTGAATATTCATTCTAAGGCAAGTGAGGGGTACAAGGTTCTGAAAAATGACAGGTCCAACTTACATTTCTGCTTTAGTTCACATTTTTTATTAAAGAAATGGCTTAAGGCATGCTTTATGATGTCTACATTTTCCCCTAGAAACGTCTACCAAACACGAGACTTAATCACATTATGTGCAGTTTCTTGTATGGTGTCAAGTTTAAGGCTTACATAAAATATTTTGTAATTTACAGTTACCAGTAATCTCTTCACAGTATACTGCAATATAAGCATTTATAAGTTGGGTTGATTCTTGAGGGGGAAACATGGAAATTAAATTATTATGCTAAGTGGGCAAGTCCTTCCTTGCACACACATCTTGATAATTTCCTACTAGCTCTTATGATAACAAAGAAAAAGTGTGGTAATAAGTTAGTATCTATTAAGCACATCAATTTGCCTTTGCATGTTTCCTGTAACTAATTGTTTCATTATTCGTATCCCATATAAGGAAGACCAGCTTTCTATCTGAAAGAAACAGAAGCATGCAAGGCAGCCAACTAATTCATTACAGAAGTCATCCTCTTTAGCACCTATTATCACATCAGTAACACAGTGCTACAATCAACACTTACAAACATGGGTGTCCTAATTTAGATCTTTCTCTGAAGCACTGAGCACCTATACCTACTGAGATAAATATCACCATCAGCATTAAATAATTATATCAATACTACAACACTGAGGTAAAAGTATTTTAGTGAGAATAAAGTAAGGTAGTATGGCTTATGATGGTAGTTGAGTTCATAATGCTAAACAATTACTAATGTTGTTGGAGTTGTGAGATTACAACTGGGAAGATCTTCTTTGAACGACTGTTTTCGTTTTTGTCTCAGTTGTAAACCAAATATTCAGGGATAATGTGAGTATTTCCACTAATTTTAAACTTGTAGGAAGTTTTAGACCTCCCTGTAAATGATTTTGAACCTTTATTTTTCAACTTTTAATATTGTGTGTCTCAATTAGCTCACGTTACTAACACAACGAGCTCAAAATGATAACCTGAGAACACATCAATGACACAAATTCATGAAGGTGAATGCATTTGTCATTGGTTTAGGCCAGGCAACCAGTGAGGCCTGACTTTCACAGAGTCTAATCCCATTTCCGCTCTATTTCACATTTTTAGAAAGAAGAAGAAAAACACTGTTCTGCATCAGTGCTTCATGGGTTGGAAGATACAAATAATACAATCTCAACCAGAAAACATAAAACAAATGGTAAGAAAATAGATAGCATGGAAAAAATTAATACAATTTTTGGGATGATAAACAGCAGCCATGATGAAAATAACTTTTAAAACATATTGTATAGATGCTGGGTTTACCCACAGAAACTTCCTTATTATCTGGTATTTCCTGTTGGCAGAAATCAATGCATAAAAAAAAAATAAAAATCACCCAACATAAATAATGAAATACTTCCCATAAAAATGAGGCACAGGAAATCTATTCAGTGTTTTTATGTAAGCACAGCAGAAATCTACTGTCAAAAATATACAGTCCAAAAGTACAGGAGATACCAGTAAAGTTACATAGAATCTTACACGAAAGGCAAGAAGGGAGGAAGAACAATTAACTCTTACTTCCCTTTCTAGCCCTGCAAAAGTGGACGACCTGCTAACCTGTCGGAGAACAGAAAAAAGCATAAGCCAAAACCCATATGGTCTTCTTAAAGCCTCAGCATTGTTGGATGAATGAGAACTTGATTTGTTTTCCTCTTCATTGACCATGACACACTGAATTAAATCAACAGTATCCTCAGCTATCCTATTTCTCTACTTCCCGCTAGCTTAGCATGAAACTTTGATACTGCAGTTAACACATGTCCTCAGACTGCATTAAACATAGCTTGTCATTTAGCACTGCACATGCTAATGACCAAAATCTTTCTGTCCAGTTTCTTACAGTGTCAAATCACATCAACTAATATATTTTCCTGAGCTAATTTATTTTTAGGCCTATCTCTTGATACCAACCCACTGAACAGGTCATTACTTCACTATCTTGATGAAGAGGCAAATGACCTCAGTGACTATGTCAGTGATAGTAATAACTGAATTCTTAACAGCTGCATATACTAGAAGGGATATTATTATTAGCTGTAGGTTCCTAAAATATGGGTACCTTAATCCTAAGAATGTCAGTTATTGCTGTTATTGGTATTACCATATTTCCAAATTGTGTCATAAACAGAGCAGTTATCTGAGTTGGGCATATCCCCTTGTTTTGGTGATCTGCAATAGGTAGTTTCAATCTTTTATCTGTTCCTAAAAGCATTGCTATAACTAAATACACATACATGAATATAAATGGATGAGTACAAAATATGTTAGAGTAGTAGTATACATTGTGAGATCCCCAGTGCCTCTAGTATCAGATGATTCCCATATGTTCCATATTTTCTAAGCACCCAATTTAAGATTGTGGGATTTGATTTACATAAGCATTTATTCCTCAGCACTGCAAATAAAGTCGAATGAGTCTAATGCTTTAAACGTGGCTCTACAATATCTTGCCATATAATGAAAAGGAACTCAAAAACATTTGTGATCTGTAAATGGTGAGTATCACACAGTGACTAAATGCAGAGAACTCTCATGGCAAAATTAGCAGTCCTAATGGTCAGCTACAGGGACAAGGTGCTAAGCCGATGCACATTCAAAAAGTACAAAATCCAATGCTGTAATACATTCCTTGATCTCCACTGAGTAAAGTAGAGATGTTATGGAAAAAAACATGATTGTGTAAATGAAATAAAAAAAACGTACTAAGAAATGTAAAGTTCTGTGTGTTCTTATTAACTAGGTTTTGGTCATTCTATATATACCACATATATATAGCATAGTTCTTAAAGTATCATAAATCCTCACCATCTCCTGTATTTCTGAATTTCCCCAACAAGTATTCAAGTGATTAATTTTTTAATGAAAAGGATTTTCAGACTCTTCAGCAGAAATTCACAAAATTCTTTTCCTAGCAAAAGTCTAAAGTCTGATTTGCTTTGCCCCTGAGGAAGTGATGCAACACAAAGGGGAGTTTAATATAATGCTAAATCCCACCTCACTAAATCAAACACCTAAAAACCTCCGAGAGCTGCAAACAGTACAACTGCAGAGACAGTAAGGAAAAGCCAAAACAAAGAAACCAGAGTACCTGAAGGGTTCCTGCTGAGCAAACATCAGCTAACTGCCATGAAAAATGCCAGCAAAGCAATCCCTTTCTAAAAGCTTTACAATCCCATTTGGCTTTTAAAAAACTCACACTTGTTAAATTCTATTCTTCTTTGCTAGATTTTTATCTCAGTAAGTGAACATTACACATGAAAAATCTGGACATGCCAGGTGAATGCCTTGCTTAAAGGACAGTATGTTTTCTTAACCACACAACCAATTATTGCAGATATAAACAGGAAAATACAGGTTAGGGATCTTCAGATCTTCAAGGACTAACATGCCTTTGAATCTTTGCCTTAGGTGATATGAAAAGCCAGAGTGAACTTCCAAGACAACAAACACTAAACAACTTCTACAAGGGATACTTTATGGGAGCAGTTATACTTGTACGGCCAGATGGCATGAGTGGCAAAAATGTCATCTCTCATCTCTACTTGGCTAGAAACTCTGTCCCATATAAGATCTGGCTATAACTGTTCATCAGTTGGGACTTCCACACTGTGTTTCCGTAATTCACTGCAGCTGAAACCAAATGCAAAATGCAGAACATCTGTTTGCACAGATTGACTATAGGAGAGGATCACTGTGCATTTCTGTTCTTGTGCCTCTCTTGCTTTCAGCTGCAAGTTTTACTCTTAATTTTCTATAGAACTATTGGCTCAAACTCTGAGGTATGATAAAGATGTTTGGTCTATGAGTCATTATGAAAGAACACTAGTCTGAAGCAATGCAAATCAGAAAGCTGAGGCTAAATCACACAAGGAGCTGCAGATAATAGGCTTTTTGAGCCAAGGAGAAAATAGCATCATTGGGAAAGTCTGTGAAACTTCTTCAGATCTTTTTTAGGAATGAAACTCACAATCCTAGTGTTAGACTAGGAACAGCATCAGACAGCCGAATACCCTTTGAGAAATAACTGTTATTTTATCTACAATGGATTGGTTGGAACATAGAATCATAGTACCACAGAATGGGTTGGAAGATCACCTAGTTGCAATCCCCCTGACATCCTCCACTAGACTAGGCTGATGAAAGCCCCACCCAACCTGGCCACGAAACAGTTCCAGAGTTGCGGCATCCACGTCTCTGGGCAACCTGTTCCAGTGTCTCACCACCCTCATAGAAAAGAATTTTTTCCTAATGTCTGATCTAAATCTCCTCTCTTGTCATCTTAAAGCCATTCCCCCTTGTCATATCCCTGCACACCCCTGTAAAAAATCCCTTAGTGACTTGAAGTGAGAGGAAAAACTGGCTGCTGCTTACTTTTATGTTGTATTTACCAGTTTTCTTATATTTTAAAAGAAGTACATTGATATTCTGGAAGAGCAGAAGATCCTGCCTGTCGATAGTAACTCAACATTAATAAAGTCAGTTCAATCAAATGACAGTAAAGATACAGAAGTGGGCAAGTGGGACCACATTTAGAAAACATAAAGGAAGATGCTAGCTCTGGCTTTCATTTCATAGCAACAAGAAGGCCAATCTGAGAGTAGTATATGGGTTCATTATTATCATTATTATTATTGACAATAATATCTCAATGTGATCTGGAATTTTTTGTTGAACTACTTACGCTATATGTTGATGCAGACTTAACCAGTGCTGATCTTATTCCTTTTTTACAGAGAAGTTGTCCCATTTCATTTAATTTCCTAGCCTACTTTATGATGTACGATGTCATTTTCATAATATCTCAACGATAAAAATCCAACTGATTTGTTTTCCTTTAACTGCATTCAGTCACATTGTTCAGAGAGGCAATAAGCAAAATGCAGCTTGGTTTCATTATCCTATTCCTTTGTGACACTAAATTTTAGCTATGTTATTTTTCTTAACAGTATTTACAGAGTAAAACCATGAGCACGCCTATGGAATTTCAGTACTTTCACCTAGCAGCTCGTACAGAAGAATCAGCTTTCAGGAGAAGGCTTCTAGAATAAGTTCTTGCACTCTGCAGCCTTTAGCAACTAATGTGCCAGACATAAAGGCTGAAAGAGTATGTTGGGCTGTGACAACTGAGGAAGCAACATAGCATCCTGACTTCCTTTAGCAACAGGTTATCTGCAAATGCTTTGGCTTGCAACTGACTTGCATACTGGAAAACTAACTTTCTCTGGCTGAGCTACTTTCTCTGGCTGAGCTCACGCTGTCTTGAATAAGTATTCAAGCCAATGATCACAATGAATAAGTGTTAAAATTTCACTTAAAAGCAAACCTGGTATATTAGCCTCAGGTTAGCCCTCGTAACAATGTCATTTTGAGGAATGTACGTTGGAGCCACAGTCTGAAACCCAGGAAATGCTCACACAATCTCTCCCTTACCCCAAAAAAATTTGAAATTCAAAGAATTTTGCCTTTCTTAGGGCAGCTGTATTTCAGAATTATTTGACGCAGAAATTTGAACAGAACTCCAAACGCATGCAGGTGCAAGGAGTTATGTTTAGCTACTAATCTACTGATATCTCTGACTAAAATCTGAGTAGAAAGGAAGACTTTGACGGAAAGGTGAATTAGCTGGGCTTAGAGAAGGACCTCTTCTTCCTGACAATATTGTCCTTTGCCATGGCCATCACTACCAGTTCACGAAGAACTTACGGTCAGAAGAAATAATAAGATTTTTGTCAGACTTTCACAGCATTTGAGTCCAAACCAAATGTTCAGTGCCATCATTTCAGTAACAAAAATTTTAAATTTCAGAGTAGATCAAATTGTTATATGCTACAGCACACTGGGGAGAAAGGCACCCCTCTTGCCAAAGCTCTTGCAGTAGCAGGAACACAAAGCCCTTCCAAATTCACAAGTCAGCAATTAGATAGACTCTGAATACATTAACAAAGCATATAACCATCATCACCATCATCAGCATCATCATCCTTCTATTTCCTCTATCATTTCAGAGGACCGATGCTCCATGATGGCTTCTCTGTCTGTGTTCACTGCTAAAGAATTCACTTTCAGAGCCTGGAAAGCAATAAGGAAATGTCTCA
Source organism: Nestor notabilis (assembly GCF_000696875.1). Lineage (NCBI taxonomy): Eukaryota > Metazoa > Chordata > Aves > Psittaciformes > Psittacidae > Nestor > Nestor notabilis. The sequence continues at coordinate 19,393 of NW_009918754.1, forward strand.
TAACACCATGAGAGAAGAAAGGTCTAGTTGTTTCCCCCACCATTTGCCTTAGATATGCTCCTGATTCCAGGCTGGCAGTTCACAGCTCTTTCTTTTGCCATAGGACTAAAAGACTGCCTATGCCATGAACATAATCTTGTTCAATTTTCAGTTCTCTCCACCATATGTATTCAATGGCAGCAGATTAAGCTGCCAGAAAAATAAAATAAAATAAAATAAAATAAAATGGTGTAACTTTTTATTTACTTTTTCCATGAGTATGTGGCCAGTCAGGAGAAAAGAGTATTGCTTCCATAAAGGAACCTGAGTGTGGGCAGGCAGAATGAATGGTCTCCCTAAGCATGTGTACAGTATGCACAGCCTTCTTAGATTAAATATAACTCTTCTCATGGAAAAGAGAGAATTTAATAGTTCAGTGTTATTTAAAAGTTAAATACTTCAATTAAATGTAATCCAAGGCTCCATTTCACTCATGAGCATGGTTTTCATCCAGATCTTTAACAAGCTCATAGAAAATGTATCCTTTGTAAATGTGAATGGAAGATGTCACAAAGCAGAACCCAGAATGCAGCAGAATGCAAAGATGTGCCAGTCAGCATCCTGGTGACCTACTTTTATTGTAGCAATCCCATTTTTGAAGATATGTCACTATTGGGTTTTTTTTAGAAAAGCTGCACAATGAGGTGTCAGCAAACATGCTGCTTATCATTAAAGGTGTTGCTTGATGACTGCAAGTACTAGTCTGTATGACTGACAACCTTAGTCAACAAGCTCCCAGAGTAATGTGCAGTATCACTTTCCTAAAGGAACAATACTGTTACGTTTCTACAGCAGAAATATGTTGGACTGAGCAAGATGCCCATCTACAGTAAAAGTACTATCTTATGGATTCTAAAATCGTAAAAACTGGAGAGAGACATGTTTTCAGATGGCCAGTGACTGAGCTGCTTAGGGCATTTTCTTTTTGCTATAGGGACATTTCAACAACTCTTTCAGTGTACTTCCTAAGTAAATATTCTATGTATTACTTCATTATTTGACTTGATAAAAACTACTTTATTTTTCACTGCCACTGATCTTTAAGGCATATGTCAAGCAAGCAGAACATCATTACCCTTCCTTATGAGTAAGGCGCAGCCTCATTTTGCCCTTGAAGTAAATCTATTTCTCTTATTTTACTTAGAAAAAAATCATTCAGACTGTTAGGCTGGGAATAACTTGGTAAAGGGATCATGAGATGACCCAGAAGGTATTTACAAAACAAAGAGGACAACACTGGAAGAAACACATTCCGATAATACACCTTCAGAAACATTCTGAAACTATAGACTAAATTGAAAGCACTGGTGAAATGAGTGTTTCCAAATTTCTTTTGGTGTTTGCTTGTTTGTTGCAGGGGTTTTTTGAGGCAATAAGGGTTAATAAATTAAAATGACCTTAAAACTGAAAGTATTTTCTGGCTCATTTACTGACAATAAGTTGATATAATTTTATCGGTGATGAGGGCCAGACAACCAAAAATAAAAGTAACCTTGAATAAATTGCAGGGCAGTGTATTACTAGGCATGTATTTTTACACTTAAGTCTGAAGCTAACTCTTTAGAAAAATAATATTTAGAAAGCACAATGAAAAATGAACAATACTTACAACCATACCGTTTAGGGACACCCAGCAATCTGGTGGGAAATCCTGGAGTAATGGTACTAAAAACTGCAGACAACCATCCCAATGGCACAGAAGCAGCATCATTCCAATCAGATTAAAGATTCTTACCACGGCACTGGCCAGATCGTACGTCATGTGGAAAATCTGTGGGCAAAAATTACAGGTGATATACATGATGCAAAACAAAATGCAAATCATTTCATTCTCATTGAGCAGGTTAAAGGCATCCTGAACTTCTAAAAAAGCTGAGAATTCTCAGCATGAACCATCCATTTGGGTTTACTTATTTGGGCAGAGAGCTGTATAACCTGACACTTGGCTGGATATCACTGTTTTATAAGGTGCCAAAAAAGGCATATTTTGGGTAACAAGTCACCAACTAAAATGTATTCTTAAAGCCTCCAACTCCTTTCAATTGAAGCAAGTCTGACTTCCATTTCTATACTATTAATCCGATTTGCACATACCAGTTCACCAAGCAAAACAACAAAAAGGTAATTCATTGCTCTTAATCATCATCAATTTTCCTAAAATACTGAGAATCCTGTGGCTACTACATCCGTAGTAGCTAAGTTTACATCAAGCTATTAGAATAATTTTTATTTCAATATTTCTCCATTCTAAGAGAAAAAATGTTTGCATCTGAAATGTGTCTTACAGCAAATCATAAATACGCTCTTAAAAACAACACAGACATTTTCAGGTTTTCCTTGGGTAAATTTTTTGGACAGAATTAGCATGAACAGCAGCACCTAGAGGCCAAATGGTATGGACAAAAAAAATCTTTATTTAGCACTATTCTGCTATATTGGCATTAAAGCACTTCCAAACTACAAATAGAGGCATATTCTTCACTTATTACACAATTCAGTCAACTCAAGATAAATACGTTGCATTTTAATACACATAATTATCACTATGCAGGAGTTCCACACAGAAGATGAAGAACGTTCAGTTAGTATTTCATGGGATTTTAAATAGAAATTATGATTTAATTCTACATACAGGCATAGAAATCAGAGGCTCTAGTGCTGAAAACATCAGACTGGCAGAGATATATAGGCATATTGCCACATGACATTTTGCATTTTTAAATAAAAGAATTCACATATGAAAGACAGAATGTTTGTATCCTAACTTTTACACATCAAAACTAAAAGCAGAGATGAAGTACCCACACTGTAAATAAGTGCAAGCGCAAATATGGATAGCACGTTATAGTGTTGTTCAACATCATTTTCTGTTAGTGGAAGTTTGCCCTTGTTTGAAAATGATGTTCTATGTTTTGAGTCCCAAAAAGCAAAACCTGCATAGTATAAATATACCTCAGACAATAACTTCATGTGCAAAAGTTTTTTCCAATCTAGGGCATTTTAGGAGAATATATTCCAATCCCAGTTTGATAGACAATGGAAACAGATGCTTGTAACATTACTCAAAATGTCAAGTCTTATCCAAATACCACCTAGTTCCTGTCAAAATTGAGGAGATGAAACTGGTATTTAGGAGATACTGTAAATGGAAATAAACAGAAAAGTGTCACCATTACACATTTGTCTTGTTAAGAAATGTATATACATTAGAGCTATTTCAATAACTGCAGTTGCAGTGGCATGATATGAACTAAGAGCCTAGATGTGTGAACCAAAATAATTTTATGTTAAAGAATTGGAAGAAATAGCAAGGATTACTATTGTTTTGGAACAGTAACACTCATTTGGGTTATGCTTTATCCACGTTTATTATACTACAACCACAAAGCACATATGAATTCCTGATCACATGAAGAGTTTCATAAGTTTTGTCAGAGAATGCAGGAATAGTTGTCTAAATAAGTGCAGAATATCAGACAGAAACAATAAGCATTTTACATAGACATCACAACTTCTCCAGGCACTTTCTACTGCTCTGGAAAATCAAATTCTCACATTTCTACGCTATGGCTGGACAAAAATAAAGTTCCCACCCACACTGTTTCCCTACTGCTTCAAGCTTCTCATTAAGCTTTACAGTAAGAGAGCAGATTTTCAGAATATTTTACTGTATTGGATACTGAAAGGGTTTTTTTAAAAATGGGTCACAAATATGACAATTGGAGACAAACTGACCACAGACATTTTCATTTCTATACTTAAAACTTTTCTGGAAACATGATCCTAGGTACATGTGACAAACAGGGACAGAGCTGGTTTTCCAAAACCCTCCAGAGTCCAAAAGGCTGCACTTACATATACCCAAGGCTCCTGAATCTTTGTCCTGACGCTGTAACTATGGGCTTAGGCATCATGACAGATTCTGCATGTATCCTGTGATCACAGCTGTATAAAAATGATAATTTTATGGCTCTTTTACTTGGATGGAGATCATTTTTGGGCATCAATTCAGATTACAGTGACGGTCTGCAAAACTCTCTTGATAGAGAATTTCCAGGAGTTTAGAGCATTTTCTGCTGGTACATTTTAATTTCAAATTTTAAAATTATATAATTATGTAATGTGCACTGAAAAATGAAAATAAATATAAGATAAATAAAGGAAAAAGTGGGTGGATAGATTTGCCAAGGTATTTATCTCAGCTTTTCTGAGATCTTGCCTAGCTTTTACCAATGTATTGCTCCCCCATGAGACTGTGTGATGGCTCAGTAAGGTTTCCCCATATGCTGCAGTAGAACCAGGACACAGAAAAGATACTACAAAGGAAGACTAAAATTCAAACCAAACAGCTGGAGCAGTGAGTTCAAACTAAAGCGCCTTCCTAGACCAAAGTGGTCTGCCATTGGGTTTGAGTTCTGCAAGGACTATTCTATATTGTTACTGTGGTACAACTGTGTAACTATTGTTTTCTTCAGAGCCTCTTCATTAGTAATGTGACCACGTACTGTGAGAAAAATAACATGTTAAAAATTTTATGTGAAACCAAATCCAGCAAAGGAAATGACAGCAACAGCCTGCGCATGACACTACAACCTTCCATCATCTGTGAAACCTTTTATTCCAGAAATAGCTCCTGTGCAGCTTAGCCTGCAGGGTCAGTATTATTAAAAATTCATAATGATAAGCTGGATATTATCTGGATTGCTTAACATCATAATATTGTATCAGCATTTCAACCATACCATACTTCTATCACTCCTCTTTTGCTTATATAATCTAGTATTTGTGTAGCCTATTCTAAGAACGGTGATGACTCTGGATTAAAGAAAATAATAAGAAAAATCTTGAGTAAATGTTGAAAAAAACCCTTTTAAACATATTCTCTCTTCAGCAAATAAAAGCTGTGGGTTTTGTCTCTTAAAAGGAACCTATTACAGAAATGTGTGCTTAGATGGAAAAACGTCCCAATGTTTATATACCCAAAGCATACACGGTAATTGAACAACAATATTTGATTATGGTGCCATATGGACATAGTTACATTTGGGAGGGGGTTGTTCTTTTTTTAAAAGTAGCAGCTAAACTACCTTGTGGACTAAAGTCATATATTGCATGTATAATATTTTATGTTCTTACATTCTGGAACTGATTGTGATACATTGAAAAAGAGCAGGAAGAGAAATCATATTTTTATACCATTTTCTTTTTGTGTTCACAAAGTACAGTTCCTGTATTAATGAACTAAACATTATTAGAACTCCTAGAAGACATGTGAAGTGTAGTTTGTTAAGAGAGGAACTGAAGAATAGAAAGCTAATGCCACTTATTTCAGCAGATGTTGGCTTGCCCATCAGCCAGTCCTCCAGTGGGACAGGAAGAAATACAGAACAATCACAAATACATTTACCTTGATTTTGCAGTAGAGATATGGTGTCAGATCTCTCTCTCTGAATGGATGTCTTTATTAAGATAATATTCGTAACACAAATAACTAAAACACTTGTTTGCAGCTAAAGTTAGGCTCCTAAACCTGTTACTCAGGTAGTTAAAAATAAAAATCCTGATTATCACTTAACACTTACCATCTACACATGCCATGCAAATAAGCAGAAATTTTTGTAAAACACATTTGAAAATCTGGCCATTTTATTTAGGCTCCTAATTTCATACCTCAATATATAGCTGAATCAGAATGAGGTGCAAATTATGGAAAACAAATAAAAAAAATAAATTACTAAAGTGGCACAAGATTAGTGCAACTGAGAAAAAATAAGATTCCCTTAAGAACCAACTCTTTATACACTTTTAATTCACATAATGGGAACAAATTAATAGATATATCTCCTTTTTGTTTCCTTCTCAGTTTCATTTCAATTACACATGATACTTCTTTATTATTATTATTATTACTACTACTACTACTACTATTATTATTATTATTGGTGTTTGGCTATAATATTGTTTTTATTCACAGTTTCCATGTATTTCAAATTCTAGTTTAGTAAGAAGTGTAGTTTACGAACTCAGTTCTAAGAACAATGAATTTCTTTCTGTGTTATTTTCACTACATATTCTCAGTAACCTGGCAATGTTAAATTTTTGCCTAAAAAGCTGACAATGCCTCTGAAGATGGCTATGTAACTACAGATTAACAGTTTCTACTATTTTGGCACAATACTGCTCACAGAGAATATGACATTGCTGAATAAGTCTGAGTTCACATGTTTTATCTCAGTTTTTACTCACACTTTATTAATGACTCTTTTTATTCCCACATGCAAGCAAGAAGCAGACTATTCCTTCCTCATGTTTATAATGGAGTGTGTACTTCAGTCTGGTCCTGCTAACTGCAATTTCTGAACCTGAGACAGAAAAACTGTTCCAGTCTTACCATCTCACTTGCTTAATAGTATTTGAGGGATGGCACGTTAACAGTGCACATATAGTTTGAGTAAATGAACAAAATAAAGTGTTCAATTACCATCAAGTAATGCATGGGTTACCTCTTCTGCCTTCTGATAATTGCCATGTAGTATGTGTTCAGCCGTGATTTTTAGTTAAGTTTGCTTTTTAGGTTCAGTATACATTAAAAAAAATAACTTACATAAAAATGTATTTCTGATTGAAAACAAAAAAAAGGAAAGAAAGAAGAAAGAGAAAGTAAGTCTTCAGACTTTCTACAAAATTTATTGAAATCTCTCATCACTGAGTTCATCCAGACATCTCTTCCGCCCCTCGGAAGTACTAAAGGTGTAGCACAAAGCTATCTCATGTTTAATCTTCAAATTAGGATTTGCACCATGCCTCAGGCGATATGAAATGACAGTCATATTAAGTGAGATGTGTGGGGTCTGGAATATTAAATAACCACAGTAGGGAGACAGAAAGAGTGGCACACGTGCATGGAGGCTCAGGAAAGTCTGCTGAAAGCTGTACCAAGGGCAAAACAGGACTTTCAGGCTAGACTGCAGGGCAAAATAACAGTTATAAAAATGACAAGGGGGTTTTGGTTCAATCTCTAGGTGAGTCCAGAATTACTAGATTTATCCCTTAAAGCAACAACTAGATAGAGATTATAAACCATAGGACCCAAATTTTCCTGCATGAGCTAAATGTTCACTTGTAAAATAGTTGTAACAAAGCTCCCCAGGAAGTAAAAAAATATAAAAGGAGGAAGAAAGCATAATGTCTCTTTTTGACCATCATTTCTCAACCTACTTTTTGGGTAGAGTCTCTCAATCTACTTTAAATAATGAAAGGCAATTTTGTTTATCCATTTCATATTCTACAAATGGATTTCAAGAGACATTCTTTGCAAATATCACTTGGGATACTATGGGTCTGATCCAACTCCTGTCAAACTCAATTTCTTTGGGAGCTGCAGTTTACTACACTCTTCACTGGACATACATCTGCACAACTAGATGTAAACATCCATTGATTGAAATGCCTGGCTGTACCCTGAGGGTAACACTTTATGCTCAACTGACTCCTCATGTGTCTGCTTAATTTTATAACAAATAATTCACCATTGATAATTCAGTAGTGAGGAAAGGTATATAGCACTATTTAACCTAGTTGTATTGGAGACCTTAAACTGATGACAAACACAAATATCTGCTCCTGCCTGAGCCGGCCCTGAAGGAAAAAACAGCGATTTAATAACAGAAGAAACTATTTTTAATCAAACATATCCAGAAAAAAAAAGAGCTGAGAATGGCCTATTTTATGTGACCTTTAAAAATTGTTATTTTCTAGATGGAGTCAATTTGACATTAAGTTTTATAATAGAAGTCCTATTTATTCCAATTCAAGGAATGAACAAATGGAAACCAACTTCTGTGGAGCAAAAAGAACAACATATAAAATCAGAACAACAGATAAATGTGACAGCATGCTACATTCAGGTTAAACCTGAAAGCATTAATAAAAGTACTTTGCTGAAGGATGAATTAGGCAAACCTTGAAAAGGTCACATACAACCAGGAAGTAAAATGTATTAAGTATATATAAGTTCTGCAATATATATTTTCTACTGTAAATTGGCCAATGCTATACTATTACCTCTCACACAGACGCATGACTACACTGCCAAAATGTGTGTTTTTATTATCCTGTTGTGATTAATGTGTGTGACCTGTCTTCCCATCTAAACTTAGATGAGCAGTCACTTTATAGTTCCACGACGAAGAAGACAAGCCAACAATGACAATCCTCAGGATCCTGAACTAAAATTACAGTGCTAATTTCCACTGTGACTTTGCAGAGGTGGAGGTTTCATTCATCACTTATAGTGATGATAGAAACTACTTACTAGACTAGGCTTTCCTCTTCATTAACAGAAACAAAGTAAAACCAAAGTAGTTCGCAGCTGAAGAAAGACACAAATACGCAATGCCAACAGCCTGCTTTTGTGACAAAATTTAGCTGAAGCTCTTCTTCTTAAGTCATAGTACCAAACTGAGAGTGACCATATGACAAAAAAATACTTGAACTGTACATGAACACAGAGATAAGTACAGCTCCATTTCCATTTCAGCATTATTTCAAGCATCAGCACTGCCTGACCTTCACTTCAAGCTCCTTGATGGGCCAAGTATCTTAAGAGACATCATCACTCAATTCAAGCTGGAGACATCTGTCAGTGGAACTGAGCTAAAAGGAACATTTCATTTATTACTGTTTATAATTATTTACATCTTACGAAGAAGGCAGCTTGAAGATACAGTCAGTCTCTAAATGGTCCAAAATATTATTTACAATTTTTCTTACTAGCTGAGAGGAACTGTTGCTCTTATTAATATGCAGATGTACTCTGGGGGCAACAAGAGAAAAGAAGTTATTCACCATCACTCATCTGGCCACAGAAAGGCTAAGGCAGGAACTCCCATAGCACTGAAAGAGGCAGCAGAGAGACCAACATGAATCCTAAAAAATGCCAATGCCTACAGAGTCTCAAATATAAGGGCATAAAATCAGGCACCTGATTGCATTTTCAGGAATTAACATCAGCTTCTGAAGCCTAAGTTCCCCCGTTTTATTGTATTTACACAAGCATTTTTCATCCTTAATAAATATGAAACAAGCCAATAAATACCAGGCACATATCTATAAATCTACCATAAAATATGTCAAAAATGCTGAGACAAGTCTGGGAATACCTTAGAAAGTACCAAAGTTTTTCACAAAAAGTGCCATGTCTGATAAAACTGTTTTGCAACATTATTGATCACTCAGGTCTCACCCCGAATCCTTTGATTTCTATTTTTAAAGCATAACTTTGGAGATAATCACACTCTACCTCCAGAATGACAGGTTTTTTCCTCTGAACCACTTCTTCAAAAAAGAGAAACAGGACAGTGCCCTGGCTGCACCTGCCATAAAAACCAGCAGGACATGATCTTGACTCACAGATTCCTGGATCGAGCGGTGAAATTCAATGAAAATGAATAAACAAAAAGCAGATACACTGCAGATAGTGTTTATAAATATGTGGAAAGTAATAGCATATCCCAGAACAATATATTTTTACAATCAACAATATACAAACAGGCCATATGTAACCAACCTCTTTCAATCACAGCATTTTCCTAAACCATTTTTTTCTTTTTTTTAAAGTGTATTTAATTTCCCAAATCGTGAATATTGTGAAAATTAAATCCTATAATTTCTGATATTAAGTGAAGCACTAGGATATTGGGTACACATAGAAACTTGAAAGTTTGCAACAAAAATTGCATCTGATATTGTTGTTTCTGTAAAACAATTCTCTTGTATTTTATTTTCATTAAATCTGTATGTCATGGCAGGCTGCAAATACTTCTCTCAGTAAGAACGAGGCTTGAGAAGCAAATTAAAATGTCTGAATAGCAGGAAAAAAACCTTTTCTCTTATGTCATCCTAAACTGCCAAAAGAATCAGTTTGAGATTTAAGGGGATGGTTCCTAGTAACTTAGAAGTTACTGAGTTACCAGTTCTTTTTACATGATGTCTAGCCCCAAAGTCACACTGTTGCATACGGAGCTTCAAACTAATTGTCCTAATTATAATACATCAGTATCATGATCCCATAGTAAACAACTGAAATAATGAGTATATCTCCTGAGGAATTTAAGCTGGTGTCCTATTGAAGCTGTTGAGGTTAATCTTTCAAACATGGAAATAATGAGAAATGAATTGAAAATGGAAGTCATTATGTTAAATTTCCTGTGGAATAAAAGTTCTGAGACTAAATTGATTCACAATGCTTTCTTCCAATAGCATGTGATACCTTCATTTTAAAAAGACCCAAAATAATGTTTTATAATGCACAGTTGTTACATTTTAATGTTTATATATTTGGATTGTTAAGATTAAACGTAAGCTGTGAACAAAATATATAAAACTCCATTTTGCTTTTTTATAGTAATCTGAAAGAAGAATTCATGAGCCAATCCTCATTAAAAAAACCAAGACTGTTAGTACAAGTCAAGGCAGATGATTAGTGCAAATACTATGTCAAAGTCAGATCTCTACATCAGATGCTGGATTCTTAAAACCCAAATCACATAAAATCCATTTATTCCTTTGAAAATCTTGGTAACAGTAAATATTAAAAAATCAATTATATAACACCACACATAAAAATCAAAGAAATAACATCTAAAAGTATCCATTTGAATAAATTACTGTGCTAATTACATATCAACAATTTGACATGCAATGTTTCACAATATTGACAAATTATTTTTTAAATTCTATGGCTCATTAAATTGCATTATAGACAACATTTTTTTTTTCTGGGAAGTGCAAATGCTATCTACAGTTACAATCTTACTGTCAGTTAAAATCAAACAGAGGAGCTATTCCGGTGTTTTAAGAAGTGATGCACCTCCAGAATTGCCTGCAGAAATTAAGAATTCAGTTGCCTGGTAAAAAAGTCATGTAGTCAGAAAAGTATTACCAGTTTAAAGAAAATACTTTGGAGATCTGCATAAAATACACTCTCTTGTAAGACAGTATGTTTACTTGGTTTAGTATGTAAAAGTACCTTGAGCAGAAATTTCATATGCTGAATTAGTCTATTTTTGTAACTGTGTTCAACCATTCAACAAAAAAAAAAAAAAAAGAGGAGGGAAAAAAAGGCATACAGGAGATACTAGAAAAGAAGAACTACAGTAAGAAGAAAAACCTGCTCTTTCATCATACTTGAATTGTTTGATTTTTGCCTATTTCCAAAGCATTATTTAAAATAACATTTGTTTCTTATGGGAAAAAATTTTCAGGATTCGATACACAACGTGTTTTAATGCTATCAGTTATAAGGATGAAAAGCTGATGAGGAGACACTGTGGCTGGATTGATTTTTTTCCCTTATTTTTTGAGTGAATTAACTAATTAATTAATTATATTTTAATATGGTTGTTTTACTGTGTTAAGGTATTGCGAAAAAGAAAACTGTCAGTGCACAGCAAGCTTAATGCGTAAAACTACGGCAACTCTCACAGTACTTACTATTACATAGTCTCACAAATAACAGACTATTAATAATTTTTTTTTAAGTAGTACCTTGTTAAACACTATGCCTAGCTGGAGTTCATAATGGAATGAGACAGATTACTCTAGAAATGACACAACATGAATTTGAAACATACATTATAATATGAGTAATGCCACTGAAATATGTTTTTACTAAGACTCATCAACAGCAAATCACGAACTTCACAAAGATGTGATAAGTCTGGTCACAGTCAGAAAGCTCCACTAAAAAATAACCATAACATGTAATTTCTTTTTACTCTAAATTAACATTCCTATACCCCCACCCCCTATTTTTTTGGCATGCTTTTGTATCTTTCTTGCACTTTCTCTATCACACCAGTAAGAGAAACACAGGATGTGCGCTGAGCCCCAACCCAACATGACTCCCTTCCTCCCACCTCACATACTCCCACACCTTAATTCTTTCAGTGCTTTTCACACCACTTGAGAACTGAGCACAGAGGTGCTCCCACATGCATGCTCCTTGTCCCAGCCCATTTGTACAGCCAGCTGCCCATCAAACCAGCCTCTGTGGAACACAGCACATCACTTCTCCTGGGAAGGTTGCCCCCAGCCTAGCAAGCACCACATCAGGTTTATTCCTGTTGAGCGTGTGATGTGACAGTCAAGCCTTTTCAGATACAGATCTGTACTTGTCTCCCTGACTTTAGTTTTCTTGGCTGTCTTAGCAGTGGCTTTCTACTACTTTCTAGCTGATCTGACAGAATATGTCTTGAGTTCAAATTGCCCTTTGCTATAAATCACTTAAACTTTGCTGCAGTACAGAATACCCACTAGGTTGCACTTTGCAAAGGCAGGGTCTGATTCCCTGCTTCAGCTCCTGCTGACACTGGAGTCATCTCAGGTCATCATCTGTGGACTATCTTCACAAGTTTGATCTTAACATTTTATCATTGCATTCAGTTTTTATAAGACTATTGAGTCTTGAGAGATCTGTTGTTGTTGAACACTATACAAATAAACATCTTTTGTACAATTACTGCTGTTTCTGTGTATGCTCTCAATCAGCCATTCATGTTGTGGTAGACAATATGCCTCCCCACTTGTCCCAGGAAAATCTCTGCCCTCTCATATATTTTGATTTAATGTATCAGCTTTTCTGCTAGCTAGATGCTATTGCCAGATCTCCTTCAGAGCAGTATTTCAGCCCATTCTGCACTTGGTAACAGGAACAACCTTCTGTGTTCTTGCCATCTTGCACTGATTTACCACCAGGAGTTTTTCTGTGGGACTGCAGCCTTTTCCTATGGATGCGAATATATGTCAGACAAATAAATTGCATATTGCTTCACAGAGCTAATCCTTCCTGTGTTCTGCAAAGGGCCTTACAGGTTTAGCAGCTAGCAGTGAGCTTTGTTGGGAAATATGCTACTCTCAGATGGCATTGCTTGAAGGCTCAGTAATTTAGGTTGATTTCTTACAGCTTATTATTTACAAAAGCAAAAGTGACAGAATTTTGTCAACTCTCAAGGGCACATCACTTTTACTGTCTGATTCCACCTCCAAACCCTACCTGTTACAAGCACACTGCCAATTCAAGCACGGTAATCAGTGCAGGCTGCCACTAGTGTTACCTCTTCCTTGACATCACCAGCTATGGTTCAATACTGTGTTCCAATACTGTACAACACCAAGCAATACTCCTGTTTGTCAACTGTGCAAAGCAAAAAACTCTTTCATTTCACCTTTTCTTATGAATAAACCACATTCACTTGCTAGCTTCTGAGCTGGTTTAGTATATGCTTGCCACCACATGTTTCTATGTTGTCTGCTGACACCAAAGCTGACAGCACAGCCCGGCTGGAATCAAACTGACTATTGAGCAACAACATAACCCATATATGACAGCCAAATGACTGACAGCCAATGAAGAGGAAGCATAGTGAAGCAAACCTTGAGGTAAGAACTTGAAACAAACATGCTCTTCATCTTTGAATTATCCCATGTACCTCTGCTATTTTTAATTCTTCCTTAAACAGAAGAAAAACTTTGGGACATTTAAATATCCTTTGGGATCTTTACTAGTTTTACCTTCCATTCCCTTTAAATTGCTGTTAAAAGATGGAGATTTTCCTTGCTGCTTTTGAGTGAATTCCTCTACAACACAGGCTGCAATCTACTGCTTTCCTTCTCTTCAGCCTGTCTAGACGTTATTTTGTACTGGTCTAATCTCCCGATGTTTTCCTTTTCTGCTTTCTATATACCACTCACGTTCAAAATGAACGATTGCTGAAGCAATATCATGTGGTGGTTTTTTTAAAAGAAAATAATAGCCTTACTTTCTGTTTGTGGATCATAAGCAATTGCAAATTGGTTTAGAGATCTTGACTCACTTTTATTTTTAAAGGCAGGCTCTTCTGTTACTAAACATCTGGAGAAAAAGGATTTACTTCCAGTAAGTGGACCATAATTTCTCTCTGGTTTCTGTGCTTTCTCTTATTCTTGTTCCCCAGAGCATCCCTGCAGTACATTTTCAGTCCATCCATTCCAAACGTTCTATTTTTTCTATACCCTGTCCCTGTGCCATATCCTCTTTTGTTTTTCTTTTTTTTTTATACACTCCCACAGAGAACTTGAGCATTACAGAAAAAAAAAATACACAGAAAAAAAAATACACAGAAAAGGTTCTCCAATTTAGAACAAGTAACTCTATCTTTTTTTAGATTGATTGTACCCAGTGGCTGCCATTGAGAGGTTACTATTTCAACTCTCACATTGTAGCGGTATTGCCAACTACAAGCCAATGTAATCGTGATTTAGGTGAAACCATGAAACTTGAGATTAATTTAAAAATATGCTTTGGGTTGTTCATATTTGCATGCCTACTAAACTTTCCTCAGAAATTGGTCAGAGGCTAAAAATAGATATGAAAAAAAGAAAACCATAATAAATCTGAGATGTTTACAAAATCATACAACTCCAGGAACTGGGATGTAGAGAGAAAAGCAATACTGTACGGCCTACAATAACACTGGAAGAGTTTGCAAGTCTGCAGTGATATTTCAATCATCCTACTCTTACTAAGCTAGTCCTAAATTACAGAAATGCTGTATTTCTACAAGGCTAAATCCTGGAAATGTTTATCCTGTGTACTCTCAGTGCTTCAGTTTGCATCTCTGGAACAGTGCTGTGACGGAGACTGAATAGCAAGAACAGTATTTACGCAACTGCAGTGTGACAGTGAAATGGAGGGTTATTTTTATTGTTGAGTTTGGCAGCACCAGCTTAGCACTAGGTGCTTCGAGAGTTTTAAAAGGCCTAGATTGCACATGGCAGAGCTAACAGCTCAGGAAGAGAATGATAAAATCCCAGAGGTGGCAGGAGGGAGGAGGGCAGCTGTAACCAGTGTATGTGTAGAAATGGGCTTGGCAAGACTGCACTGTTCAGGTAGTGCACTGAGGGTTGGCATATGACACACGGTCAACAAGGATGGAAGCACATTCTGCTGAAGCACATTCTTGAGCAACACACGTGGTCAGTACCAGGAGGAGCACCAGCTCCCCCCATCAGGGTTGCAGGCTGCCCTTTCTCCATCTGCCTCTTCAGAGGTCATCTAATATAACAATAACACCAGGACATTAGGGGTTTGTCATTTGTTTTCCCATCTGCCCTCACTCATGCCATGATTGGCAAAACTGAGCCCTTTACACAGAGAGTCAGGGTGTCTCAAAGCATTTGTGTGGGAATGGCAGCAGTCCCTCTTATTTATCACCTCCTCTTATTTCTATTGAGATGTTGAAAATAAAATCGCAGGAGCAACCAAACAACCCCATCCCACTAGCCAGCTACTGGTTTATCTCCAAATGCTTTTCTAGCCGCGTAACTGTCGAGTGCCTGTGTGGTGTGCATGTGTGTGGCATCATTCAGGGAAGGGAAAAAAGAGCAGGAGAGAAGGAAGGAGAAGCCACGGGTTTACAGAGCTGTGGAAACTATTTGCCTACCCAGCCCTTGTCTCGCAGAAACAGGCCATAAGCAATGAAAAACAGGTAAAAACAGGCTGCAAGGAGTTTTCTGAAAGACTGCTGAATGTGGAGTAGCACTTACTCCATTCTCTACCAGGCAGTATTGCCTGAAGTACAATTTTGAAATTACTCTGGACAATTTATCACCAGACCAAATAACCCTGTCACTTGGGTAGTCCATCTACCTGGAACTTGAGCTAATATTCCCTGCCCCAGAAGCAGCAATAAACAACTGCCATTTTTCATACATCAACCTGCCAAACACAGATTTTTCTTCCTGTGTGATGACCAGAACAAATAATAATTATTCCTGGGTCACCCACATGTTTTCTAGACATCAAAATGTCACAATATTTACTGCTAAATACAAGAATGAAAAAAGAACCAACCCACAATAATGATCATTCTAGGAAATTCTTTGAGGATTGAGCAGCCACAATCTGACTTCTATTTCTGGAATAAACACATTAAAAATAAATAAAGATGTTCTTACTTTTTTAACATGGTTCATGTTAAATATTCAGATTGTGCTGTGCACAAGACCTCCACTTACTCTGCTCACTCACATGTCTTTACAGCACTAACTGCAGGACAGCTTATCACTGAGAAGCAGGAAACACGGACCCCACGGCTGACTGGACAAAGAGCAGCTGCACAGCAGAGGACCTCTCTGTGGTTCCTGTACCCTTCCTTGTGCACCCAGCACGAGGTCATATATTTCCAGCATATACTTTATATACTTTCCAACATAAAATTCTCAACCCTTTTATGCCCCTAAGATTATGGAGTGAGAGCATTCAGTGTCTTTATGTGAGAAGAAACAGTGATGAATATTATTTATATAAAAAAGCCTACATAATTGATAACAGTAAAGTGAACACTAGCTCTGAAAGTAAAACAAAGCAACTTACAAAATACATTTTTCAAAAGATGGAAGAGGTTTTGTAATCACAGACTAAACCACATTTAAATCACAGTCAGGTCTCTTCTCTCCAGCATCTTCCTCTCAAACTCTTTAGTTTTCCTCTCAATTGATTTGTCTTCTCTTTGCACTTCAGCGATTATTGATTCTTTGCTTCTGAAGAAGCACAATTATAAAACAATTATCTGCTATCTCAGTATTTTGCTGTCAGATACAAGCAGAATATTATTCCATTTAGTGTTCTGTTAGATCTTTTCATACAAGTACAGCTGTTAAAATGGGGAAACAGCGAACAATTTGCTTTTGATGCTGGATATAACGTACAAACATACTTGTGATATCATCTGCATGTATGTGTATATATATGCATACATAAACATGTACAGATGACATATGACAGTGGTGTATGCAGAAGTGACACTGGGCTTTTGGTACATGCCTAATAGCTCTTATGTAATCAAAACTCCATCTTCTACCTTTGCCACACTCTCAAAAGTGTTTCACTACCAAATACACAGTGCCTGTGTATAAAAGCAGCACCAACCAATGCCACACTCAACACACAATTCTTTTCCACCTACCCTATTTCTTCTTCACTTCCATAAAGCTCTTTACTGAAGAATGCACAGAGCTCCCTTGTAGGATATATACACCTTCGGTATCTGAGGGAAATCCTTGTCCCCCAGAAGTCTGTAGGAGTTTGGCATTGCCTTCAGTGGATCCAGCATTTCACTTAATTTCCCCTGTCTTCTTGCAGCTGAGTTAAATTAAATAGCAGTTAGTATATCCCAACCACAAGAAGAGACAGGATTTGGGAGGGATGAGTCCAACAGACAGCCAAGAGGGAGAGACAGCTTTGTGGTAAAGATAACAGAAACCTAAGGGTTATGGTTCATACAGATTTTAGTTCAAGTATTATTCCCTGTTTTACCAGATGTTTCACATTTTGTTTTTATGCCTGAAATAGCAAAAGGATCCATTAACATGGCCTTATATATCCTCTACATGAAAATAAATATTAAAAAAAAAGTTCAAGTTTTATTTGTGTATCTGTACTCCTGGCACTGACAACATGCACATCTTTCTCTTACCAATAAACAACATTATACCAGTCTGCATTACATGTTCTTGCATTTATTGTACCTGTATTGGTAAAACTAGCCATGCTGTTAATATGCTCTTTTCTGCAAAACAAGCTAGAGACAAGCCAGTATATTTTGCGTCTTTTGCAGTTTACATAGGATTCACATGGAGCCTGTACCTTATCTATCCAATTGATGAGTACCATCATGTGGGTGTTTGCTACTCCTTTATCTTCGTATGAAGACCTAAGAGAAAATACACTGACACTGTTTTATATGAGCTGTGGACTTAAATGCTATTTAGCAGGAAATAGAAGAATGGGGCATCACTGCCTGTTACATTGAGTATACAAACTACAGCCCAAATCACCAAGCACTGAAAACTGGCATAGAGAATATGCACAACCCAATTACAAGCGTTCCTTGCTATCCCTATTATTATTACTTATCTTACACCAACTTTAAAAAAAGATACAAAACCTGCCCTGCTAAGCAACTTGCAACATCAGCTAGATCTAGCTAATTAAGGATTCAGAAAAAATACCATGTGGCTTAATGCATAAGATGAACACCTAGGATGTCTGAACATTTTGTTCTTCTCCGACACATAGCCTGTTGCATTTTAATTAAGTAGAATTTTTTAATATTTTTTTCCCCAATCAATTCTGCTTTCAGACTTATTTTCCCATTACTACCTTTGGGGTGACAAAGGTCACACACTATTACTAATCATTTTAGGACACAGTTAAAGATTTTTTGTGGTTTTCACTTTGGTTGTTTCGGTTCTTCTACACCAGGTGACACAGGAATTATTATCCCCAAACCCACAGGAATGAGGCTATGTTCCCCAGTGCTATTTCAGCAATGGCCCAGGTGTCACCACTACTAATGACTGCTAAGAAATGCTACCATAGGGATTTCTTTTCAGTATCACTAACAGCTCAGCTGTCATGCTTCACCTTTTGAATCAATACAGTTGATATTTGTGATCACACTGAAAACCCTACATGCAAATATATATGGACCTACACCAGTATATATCAATTACCAACTGGAGCACGACGACAATGGCAATTCATACAGAGGACACCTCTGTAGAAAAAGCCAAGAGAAAGAACCAGAGGTGACTACTCTCCTCTGTTTCTCCTCTTGTACAGCATGAACAGACCAGCACTAAAGCTCCTGCCTTTGTCACTAGGTGAGCCAGCTGGACACCCTCAATGGAAAAAACCTCCAAGTGTTGCTGGAGCAGGAAACTTGAATGATGGAAACTGCCCTCTGGAAGAGTCTTACTGTTCCACTGATTTTAAAAGACACCTGGGAAGACTCACATTCTAGTCTTAGCACCTAAATACCCTCAGAGAGGTTTTTGCAGTAGTTGGGTTTATTGCTCTCCACTCTGCAAGGGTCAGCAAGATCTTCATTCCCTGCAGTAAGAAACTCGAAAGAGGGCTGCATCAACCTGCAAAGGCATTTCTCCCTGTTTGTGTGGGATTGAGAGGGTAGGAAATAACAGATGTAGCTCCTCTGTTCCCTTGACAGGCTCTTTTGACACGTAGACCCTATGCAACGAGGATGTGAGCACTAAGCCAGCCCAGGTACTCATGTATGCAGTAATGTCCCTGTGCTGCACTGCCCTGTGTTTGCACTATGTGAAAAGCTGATGTAGGCTCGTTGGAGGTTTTCTACCTCCACACAAACCCACAGGACAGTCTCGCCCCTCTTTTGTATTTTAGGACAGTTTCTCACTAAAAGTAGTCAATAGATGAACAAGAATAACACAATTATTAATATACTGCAACCTAACTGGTCACTAGAAAGGCTTAAGCTACACACAATGTGTTAATTTCCATTAAAAAAAAAAAAAAAAAGAAAAAAAGCTTAAATATGGATATAAAGAAATGCATAAGCAAATAAAAACAAAATTGGGATATTTTATTCTAGCGACACAGTTTATTGGTTTCCCAATTTCCTACTGATTTTAATACAATATAACCAACCTTGTCTTATGTAACTCCTGATACCTACCTTTAAAAAGTCTAGATTTATTCAAATCCTG
>NW_009918754.1:39023-46650 GCF_000696875.1 Nestor notabilis
AATCCTGCTGATCATGTCATTAGTGTCTTGAGACACATGGCTGTCATCTGATGTAGAAAAAACATTATTTACAACATTTTCAATTCATTGTATATATCTGAATTTTATTGTAAGAGCCTGTATTCTTGTCAAACAGGCCAACCTCTCAGACCCAGTCCACTCCTGTTTGTCCTTTATCGCACTGTTCGCACGACTTTACAAGGAAAATTTTAAAACATGTTAAAATAAAAATAAAAACTGTGAACATATTTTAGCTAAATGCTTATACTTTTTTAAAAGAAAAATATATTCAAGTCCTTGTATGTATTTTTCAAAATAAAACTCTAAATAACTTTGGATAATATCAAGCAATCCTCACAGAACTTGTTAGCCATCTTTATCAGAGAAAATATGGAGTCTATTATACAACTGACATTTTAGAAATCATCATGTGTATTAAGCTGTTATGATTTTGCTTTTATTTACATATAAAGCGTTTGATACTTTTGGACAAAAAAAGCATGTAGTGCCACCTAGGGGTATTCAAAAGCTTATGAATTTGAATTTTTGACAGCTCAAATATTCTGAATTTGGTTTATTCTTCATAACTGCATTTTTAGGAATAAAGATGCGTATTAAAGGAGGTTTATGCAATTTAGTTTTGTCAGTCTGACAGTAGGACATTTGCTAATTTCAGAAACACTATCAATTAAGTTTTTTCTGTTTCAGCCAGTAGCTCTAAAGTAACAGGTTCTCACAGAAAATTGCAAAAGAAATAATCTGTATTTTAGAAGGAAAAATAATTTATGAAAAAAAAACCCAAAAAACAAAAAACAACAAACCACCTTCTCCTACCTCAAAACTCGGACCTTACCAAAACAGTGGAAAACTAAGAATCACATTAATTGGGTGTGTAAGACATGTAAAACTCCATTTCACACGCTTGAGTTTCCATTTCACTTCCTCCAGTCCAACAGAAGATGCTGCAGGCAGGAGGATTCCTCAGCAGCAGTATCTACTTACTTACTTAATTTTTTATTTCTTTGGTTGTTTTCTGTTGCTTATTTTGTTTTTCCCCTGGCTTGTTAATTTTTGTCAATGAGGTATACATTGTTGTTGTTCTGGAAAGACTGTGAATAGAAAAGTGGATCAATCTATTACAGACTACTTTCAAACACAGTTAATTGATGAAAAATAGACTGCCACTGAAAGGAGCCTTTAATATACCATACATCACCAATTACAGATAAGGACAGCTTCATTTTTCAGAACAGAAAATACTACAGAAAACCACACAGGCAGAGGACTTATCCCTGCTATTCTTAATGTAAAACTCAGAATGACCTAACTGGCCATGCTCATGAAAAAACATTTTAATCAGGCTGCCTTAGCAATGGAAATGCCTCACCACCACCTGTGAACGTGGTAGGGAGCCACCACACAACTGTGCCCAAGCAGTTCACCAAGCCAGAACTTTACACACAAATCTGTTCAATAACAAAATATGCATTTCCAGGTGACATGGCATGAGCTTTTACTCCCTAATCCAGCAAAGCAAATAGCAAGTACCCTATTTTAAGCACATGTGCAGTTGTCTTGATTCACTATGAAAAAAAAAAAACAGAAAACCCCACAACCAAACAGGGGTCTGCCCATAATTTTCAACTTTGTATAGGAAGGTTGGCACCACTGAAAAGTGTGCAGTTTGCCTCTCTCAACCCTGCCTCTTTTGTCAGACACCAAACCGAGCAGTTCTGCTCTCAGTCCAACCTGCCACTGCCCCTATGAAATACTCTCATACTGCTTTCTCAAATACCACAGGAGCAGGAAATGCTGATTTTAATATTCTGAATTAATTTATCATTGTATTTATCTACCTGATTTTTCAATCATATAGGATCACAGTGTCACAGTAATCACTTGGTTTTACTGGATATAACTTAGAAAAACCAACCCTCACCTAAGTGCAGAAGTGGCAGAGTCTATTCAATGCAAACTACAAGAAAACCAGACAAGTCATTTAACAAACGATCTATGTTCCACATAGCAGGGCTCTTTTCACAGCTTCCTCCTATCAAGCACACCCACTTATCTCCACAGTCAAGTAATTCAAAGATGTTATCTAAGTGTCTGTGAGGTTTGAAGAATCTATGAAATTGTATGGATTATTTAGAAAGCACTGTTCAGAAACAGTGTATTGTAATGGATTTTTCCAAAGAAGTTGTTCAACATTTCGCTTAGAAATCTGCAGGAACTAGAAACATAACCACAAAAGACGGGATTTAAGTCATACTTTAAATACTAATGTTGAAGCAAATGCAGACTGTGGAATTGTCATATTCTATGAAGTAAGCATTCAGATGATACAACAACACTAACACAGTAAAATTCTATTAATCACAATAGCGCTTAAAAAAAAAAAAAAAAAATGCTGGGTGGGTTCC
This sequence comes from Nestor notabilis, assembly GCF_000696875.1. NCBI lineage: Eukaryota > Metazoa > Chordata > Aves > Psittaciformes > Psittacidae > Nestor > Nestor notabilis. The sequence continues at coordinate 41,447 of NW_009918754.1, forward strand.
CTGGTCCCAGTCCAGGAAAGCACTTAGCAAGTACCTTATTTTAAGCATATTAGCAACGGGAAAACACCCAAAACCAACCAAATAGGGGTCTGTTCCTCATTTCAAATTTGTCTAGCATCACTGGAAATTTATCTTCTTACCTGTCAAAACATAGATCCATCCTGAATTTAGCCAACTCTTTTACATTCTACTGGAGGGTTCTTTGCTTTACAGCATCTACCAGACCCAAAAGCCTCCTCAATTACATTATTTCTCTTCTCTGAAGATGGCAGTTCTGCACCTAGATCCTGCAAATCCTATTAAACTCTTGTATGAGAGTCCTTGCATACAATTCACCAAAGTAATACCATTTCCATAGCTGCATTTCATTCCAATCTAATTCGATTTTCTAGTGGAATTGTTTAATCATCTATTTGAAAATAACCCCTCTCTGCTGTATTCTCTTAGGCTCCTTTTCCCCTTCATGGAAAGAGAACAATTATGGACGATTAAAACTACTCTAAGCAAAAAAAGGAAAACTACATTTGAAATTATGTTCGATAAATATGAGTTTATTGAGCTGACCTTTCTGAGTTACTGAAAGGCCCAAAAATGCAAACCAAACAAGTATCTCTCCCTGATAAACTGCTTATTGACCTTCTTGTTCTTACAAAAAATAAAAGTGTTTAGAGGTTGGTTTTTTTTTTTCCCTTATGAATTACTGCCTTCATTTACTCAAAGTGAAATTTTTAAGAATCAGGGAAAAGCTAGCCCAGTGTAGCCCCACCACATTCGCAACTTGTTTATATTTTTCAGTCTGCCCAGAAAGTAACACAATGGTCCAAGTTAAATCCCATGTTCTGTGGTATATTTGCTTAGTACACTGTTTGCCCCTTCTTCTGCTCTGCACAGGCAACACGAACACTGAGTATGGTTTCTGAAGTGGTGCTTTTAACCACCTTGTCTTCCCTTTTGACTATTATTTGGGACATTTCATGCATTCATGAGCTTATTTCTTTCAGTGCTTGTACTCTGAGACCACATGGCACCAATCACACCAGAAATGTAAACTGGAATTTCACATTCTGAATAAAAACAGGAAAAAAAACCCACCCAAACCTCTTTTTATAAGCTTTATGGACTTTCTTACAGATGAATTCTTACCTCTCTCGAGGGGACCCACACTCACACCTAACTGAGAACCCACAGAAAGCATGTGAGTCTTGCAGATCAGCACAGACTTACACAACAAATGCCTATAAATAACAACCGTGAAGAACCTAGTGAAAACATAAGCACAGTAAGACAGGACGGGGTAAAAAATGTGAGTAGTCAAGATAAGCCCCTCCACATAAGACTCTGAAGGATCAGTGGTAGTAGGCAGGCTCATTTAGCAGTATCATTATACTTTCTGATTGTGAAAGGGAGTATCAGAGGACAGAAATAAACTTAATTCTTTCTGCACTGCACATAAAGTGAGCAAGCTGTCCCACCCAAGTGACAGCAAGTGTTCCACATCTAGGCTCACTGCTCCAGAGGTACCTAGTAATCTGCTGAGACATAACAGCAGAGCAAGTGAAGATACTGGATGTTTGAAATGTGGCTAAAGGCCTGTTTTGCTATTTCTTGGAGCCAGGTGTAAGAATTTTAGGATTCTCTGCAAAAATAACAGCTCCAGCACCAAGTTTCAGCCAAACACTGCTTTTCTACATCTCATTTATCCAGGCTGTCCCTGGACACAGACACAATATAGAATAAGGACTTCATCCCCTCTTGGCAAGCTACAAGGAGTCTCCTCTTTTTGCACAATCTCAGACAGAAGAGCCAGGTCCCCTCTTCCACCACCAGTTCACCCAGATAGATAGCCCCAGACAGAGAGGAAACAGGACTGCACACCAGCACTTCGACTCCATGTTCCTGCCCCATGTGTATCTGAAATACATGGTGAACTGCAATTCTCAGTTTCATTGTCAAACCCAGGTCGAATGCTTTGGCATCAATTATACTTCAAATAAAGTATCTAAAGCAACTTTGACACTTGAATTTGGACTCTTAAGTCACCTCAGAGTTTTAATGGAATGGTCTCCTACACACATACATGAACACACAGACATGAACCTATCCAGTGCAGACTCTGGCAGGTTTTCACTTGAAAATATAAAACAGGTAAACTCACACAACAATGTCAGTTATCAGAGAGTGGAAGACAGCATTGAATGTTCCTTCTTTCCAGGACTAAGAAAATTACCAAAGTACAAATCTCAAAATAAATGGGAAACGAAAAATAATTGACTTCTTTTGGTTCTTAGCCCATTACTGCTACAGTTAAATTGGCCTGTCAATGCTTATGAAATGTTCCTGACAGATTCATACTGTGTCTAAAAATTATTCAGCAATCTAATCCATATGTTTCTTTCTTGTGATTCGCTAGGACAACTGCAATGCTTTCTCAGCAGGTCTACCAGTAAAGCCGATTAGTGGACTCCAAGCAATTCAAAATCCAGCTGCAAGACACAGCTAACAAGAAAAGGCTATTTTTCAACTGTAACCTCAGTACAGATCTTTCAAACAGGCTTCTGGTTTGCACTTGGAAACATCATTTTGCACAGAACACAATAACAGTCCAAATTACCTTACTAACTTGCTCATTACGTGCTTCATTCACTCCTCACTTTCCCTTCAGTAATATGGAAAACAAGGTATCAGCAGTCTTTTTCACTGAAACAGGATGCTATTATAATCTGTATTATCACAGGACTCTACTGTGATACATTAATCAGAATAAACTCCTGATCTAGAAGTTTACCCTTTGACAGGACAAATAATATCTTTAGAGTGGAGAATAAAGACAAATACAGGACTTTTCTTATCATGCAAGGAAATGGGAGACAGCAAAAGAATCCCTCAAATTATCCCCAGCCAGACTGTGCAGGCTTCACTGCTTTCCTGGAAGCCAACAAACCATGAGAAGAACAGCAGCAAACTGGGGAAGGCAACAGAGAAACCTACATGACTGTTAAGTATCTTGTGCTCAGAATGTATGCTCCAACTATAGGATGCAGCTATACCAGCACACACCCTGAACACATCAGAGCATACAATATACACATACAGAAGGTGTGCATGCCACATACGAGCACAAAACACATGCTTTCCATGCAGGGATACACACAAAATTATCCTTGAGCCTATTTCTTACCTTTCAGAACTGTGATGCTATGAAGTAGCTTGACAGCTAATAGCTTTTAAGCAAATTTATATGCATCTGACACAGCAGAGTAAACTGATTTGAGATGGGATTGGCAGAAAGACATTCCTATACATCTGCTGGTACTCTTTAGACTCTTTTACATATTCTACATCAGAAGTTGTAGTTACAGTGCAAAGTACATTTCTAGGATAGGAGAATATGCATTCCAGTCTACAGAAATTGACTGTTAGGAAAATGGAATTTAAATTTTTTAAAAATAGTAAAACATACAAAATTTTGCTAACATTTTATATGGCAACGGCATTCAAGATCACATATACCATTACCCTGCCTGACAGTTTATGCCCTGCTTTCCTTTAAATCCTCTCCAAAAGTTGAAAATGACACTTTTTATGGTCTCTCATTATTCTGCACTCACAATCAGCTTATGTTAAGGTACCAAAATGGTTACACTGCTATCATCTTTCTGTGCATGAGAGATATATTTTTTACTAAAATTTGACTGTAATTTATTCATGCTTGACTTTATGGTTTTAACTAATGGAGTCCAGTTTCTTAGGAACTACCATACGAATAATTTTGAAATCATTCAAGTATTATTTACTAATAAACAGTTTCAAAAATATTTACATTATTATTAACTGGATATTCCAAGGCTTTCTTTTCTGTGGGGCTATTTGGCATTTTTCAGGTCAGTTGCACAACCTCCAGCTTCCTCTTTTCAATCATCAGAGCAGAGGATAAGAAGATTCCTCTTGACACACCATTCACTAATATCCTTGGGAAAGCTGCAGAGGAGCCCCATGACAATGAGGACACATGCAGACACATTTCATTTGGATTTGTGTATCTGTGGAAAACTTGTGAGGGTAAAGCAAGAGAAAAGAAGCAGCACCCTCACAGTTTAGTGCCCAGCTTCACTTACGTGAAGAGGGTAGAGAAATCCATTTCACTCTTGCAATTTCCCAGTGTCTTCTCTTCCCAAGAGGCCAACAGAGAAATCAGATGAAGATTCTCCTACTACTGGTGGGAACTCCAAATAATTTTTCAGATGTAGTGGCAGTTTTATGGAGGAATAAATCTTTCACCACTGCTAAACAGCTACTCATTTTTTTAAACTACATGTCTATTTCCCGTAGGATTCAGAGGCATGTGTGCATGTGTATGCAAGGAGGCCTAAGTGCCAGCAACAGGAGTGGGGGAGCAGTAGGAGAGCCACTGTGTGCACATAGCACATGGATGTGTATGTCAGTGTGTAAACCTCAGCAAAACCAAGCTGGAACAGCAGGTAAGCAGGATAAGACACTGGGGGCCCAAGTATCAATGGGATCATAATTCTGGGCTGGATACTGGAGAGACTGGAGGGTCTGTGAGTTGGCTCCTGGAGGTGCCATAGGGTCCAAGCCAGGAGAGAGCAGGGGGTCTGGGTTTTGGCTACTGCTAAGGTGGACCAGCTGCTGTCCAAACAAGCATGTAGCTGAACATCTGTACTCAAGGTAACCAGGAGATGGAGATCCAGGGGCAGCTACTGCGCAGACCGAGTTTCTAAGCCCAGATCTTGCAGGGAACCATTGTGCATGTGTGTGTGTCTGTGTGTGTGTTCCAAGGGCTGTGGGCCCCAGGGGTTCTATGTCCAGGTGTCAGCAAGCGGGGAGACCATGGACCCAGGAGCAGCTACAAAGCATACTGCGTGTCTGAGCCCAGCTGCTGGTGGGATCCACATTATATATGTATATATTTATATATGTGTATGTTTCGGAAGAGATGGGAACTGGCTGTTTGTGTTTGTACTATGTTTTCTGCCTGGGTCGGTCTGTGTGGCTGGCTACATGCATAAGTATGCGTATGCGTATGTGTATACGTATACATGTCTGTATTGTGTGTGTGTGTAACCTACTGAGAATACATGTTCAGTCTTGCTTCTGGCTGAACCTGGCTATGCGGAGCTGCAACAGCCTTGACTTGGACTCCCAGATTCGGTAACTTCTAATCATAGAATCATAGAATAGTTAGG
>NW_009918755.1:0-9353 GCF_000696875.1 Nestor notabilis
ATGCCAACTTCATGAAGTTTAACCAAGCCAAATGCATGGTAATGCACCTGGGTCAGGGCAATCCCAGGCACAGCTACAGGTTGGGCGGAGAAGAGATTCAGAGCAGCCCTGCAGAGAAGGACTTGGGGATGTTGGTTGATGAGAAGCTTAACATGATCCGGTTTCAGTGTGGTTTTGCTGCCCAGAAAGCCAACCGTATCCTGGGCTGCATCAAAAGAAGCGTGACCAGCAGGTCAAAGGAGGTGATCCTGCCCCTCTGCTCTGCGCTCATGAGACCTCACTTGGAGTATTGTGTCCAGTTCTGGTGTCCTCAACATAAAAAGGACATGGAGCTGTTGGAGCAAGTCCAGAGGAGGGCCATGAGGATGATAAGAGCGCTGGAGCACCTCCCATATGAAGACAGGCTGAGAAAGTTGGGGCTGTTCAACCTGGAGAAGAGAAGGCTGCGTGGAGACCTCATAGCAGCCTTCCAATATCTGAAGGGGGCCTACAAGGATGCTGGGGAGGGGCTCTTCATTAGGTACTGTAGTGGTAGGACAAGGGGGAATGGGTTTAAACTTAAACAGAGGAAGTTTACATTAGATATAAGGAAGAAGTTCTTTATTGTGAGGGTGGTGAGGCACTGGAATAGGTTGCCCAAGGAAGTTGTGAATGCTCCATCCGTGGCTGTGTTCAGGGCCAGGCTGGACAGAGCCTTGGGCGACATGGTTTAGTGCGAGGTGTCCCTGCCCATGGCACAGGGGTGGGAACTAGATGATCTTAGAGTCCTTTCCAAGCCAAACCATTCTATGATTCTATGAAGTCCAGAGCCTGACAAAGTACACGCACATTTATCAGGCTCTGTGAAAGTGGATAGCAGTTTCTATCTTCTCATACCAGACGTGCTTTCCTCATGTTTTGAACTTTGAAGCTGATACCCTTGAAACCATGACACTCTTCTGAGCCTCTTCATTTAACTTCTGAGACATCTTCTGGTTCAAATTTCTCACTTTCCAATGAGTTGTTTTATCTCTTGCTAGAGAAGATGTTGTATGAAAATAAATGTTTGCATGGGCCCTCGTTCATATATGAGGTTTTGGCTATGAAATTATATTGAATACTTTGAAGAAGATTAATTAGTGGTTTTATTATCATACTGAATAATGCATGACATTTTATTCTTAATTTTTTCATCCTGACTTTTTGAAATTACCAAAATTTTTTCCATGTATTGACCTAAATTCTTTATGTGTGTGTTTTCGAAACCCAGGCATTAAAGCATAAGCAACTTGCAGGGAAGTATTGTTTCCATGGAGCTGAGGTTTCAGCTCATTTTATCTTTTTAATATAATAGCCTTTATTTCAAATAGGCATTTTGCTATAGCTTGATACTCAAACAAGACATATTTTTTTATTTAGCATTGTTCATGAAAACTGTGGAAAAAATGGGAGGATATTTAACCTGGAAATTACTTTCTATTGTGTAATTTTATGTTGTTCAGCTAACCTAAGAATCATGTATCAAACCAGTTATTGTATTATGGTTCATTGCCACACACAACCATTGGCATTTGCATAAACTAGATTATGTAGACTTGCAGTATATTCTTTGTCACAGTGAGTTATTTATTAGAGGAAGCATCTGCTCTTTTTCATGACCTGAATGTTGTATGCATGGAAAGGCATGTAGCATGACTATAATGATCTAACTTAATTTGAAATTCTGAATATCTGCCAGATAGAGTTATGAAAACTCTGCATAAAATATAGTGATATGCTTCTACTGCTGAGGTTAACGCTGCATTCATTATGCTCACAATTTACCAGTATTTTCCAACATTTATAGTTTAGGCTGCATTACGGAGTTTTGTATTGTAAAGCTTAGCAGGAGCCTTTAACTTTCAGGGACTGACATCTGTAGAATTTTCATATGAAATCTGAGATTCTAAACAAGATATGTGAAAATATGCATTTGAAAAAGAGAGGATAAACCTACATTTTGGGTGCTATGTAAATAATGACCATTTTTCTCAAACACGAAGTTTGAAAAAGCATATCTAACTTTTCTGAAAAATTATGCATCATCTTTATATTTCTAACAATAAAAATATACAGGATGACAAACCTTGCATGTTTTTTAAAATGAACATTTTTCTCAGCTCTGTGGAAGGCTTGCTGAAACTTACTCACAAAGGCTGTTACAGGTGCTGGAGGGAATTTCAGTTAACTCTGTACATATAAAACAGCAAACCCACTGTTTCAGATGCTGGGTGAGAGGATAAAAGACAATACCCTTTTAAAATCTGTATTAAAAATACTTTGTGCAGACCAAAGTAGATCCTCCAGTGTCATTACCCTTAAATGGATTATTGGGGATTTTCCAGATTCTGCAATATATCATGAACCTTATTATCTGTTCTGTGACAAATCACATATTCAAGTGTTTCTAGCTGTCATAACAATGAACATTTATCATAGTTTGACTCATGAAAAATGATTCTAATTACATGATGCTATAAAAATTATACTTTGGTTAAATTAGTAATAGATAAAAGTGTTTTTACGAGCTCAAAAGTTATAGTAATATTTCTGATTTCCTTCAATGAGGAGGCAGTCAAAATAATTATTTCACCATCTAATTGTGTTTTAGGGTTATGATGACAGAGGAAATATTTTCAATTTGTTTTGGTCACTCCATTATTGTGACAGATTCACACAATACCTGTCAGGCTCAGGCATTCTCCACCACCACGTTGCTGCATGCCAAAAAACTATCCTAATTATCTTGGTCACTGGTAAGGACTTCTTTCTTGCTTGAATTCTTGATTCCTCTCAACAACCTTTGGTTACTTATCATGAGTATTTCAGTGTAGTGACCCAATCCAACAATGTTATACATCAGTCTGTTTACAAACATGAAGTATGTTTGATGAAACACGTTCAGACTAGGTATAAGGAGGAGATTTTTTACAATAAAGGTGGTGAAACATTGGAGCATGTTGTCCAGAGAAGTGGTAGATGCCCTGTACCTGGAAACATTTAAGGTCAGGTTGGATGGGACTCTGGGCAACCTCGTCTAGTTGAAGATGTCCCTCCTGTTAGGATTGGGCTGTATGATCTTTAAAGGTGCCTTCTAACACAAATTATTCTTTATGAAGTAAATGGGATAATTGCAATAGTCATTGCTGGCTTTTGGTAATCACCAGGTTTGGATTGATGGAGAGTTTGGGATCAATAACTCTCCAAAGTTTTATTAAGAGAAATATTGTAATATTCTTCTAAAGAAAAATTAGGCAGATTTTATCCCACTGTGAATAAAGAAATGCCACTTGAATTCTTCATGCTGGTCCTTTGGCATGCAGCAAGTCAGGGGAAAAGATACAATACCCTGATGGATCTTAAGGGATATGTCAGAATTTAATAGCAGTTCTTACATCTACATTCTATATAAATGAAAAAGTTATTTTCTAATGATGGCAAATACATGGCATTCTTCCTTTCTACATTTATGAGACTGTTTCTCCTTTAAAGCTTATTATTCAGAAGAAAAAACCTGCGTGTCTTACTTGCACTTCTTGTTCGTACATGATTTCAGATAATAATAATAATAGCCATAAAGTTTTCTTTAAATGTCTGAATTATCTGAATGTATAAGACCACTGAAATACCCCCTAATAATTCTCTTTCTAAACAAGTGTCCTTGATGTCTATCTTAAAGTATAAATATGCAGAGTGGCATTCTTGTTCCCCATAGTTTCTAAAAAAGTGTCTTAGGGCTAAAGTAACTATTTCTTCTAAAATTTGTGATCCTTATTAAGTATCTTACATAAATTGTAAGGACAGTTAGTGTTAATTATAAAGAAGGCATATATCAAAAGAGAGACTTTATCAAAACCAGATCTAGTAAGTTTTCAAATAACGGGAAGCAGTATGGCTTTTAACTGTGAGTATCCTAGACTACAGGAGGTAAACTGTTCATAAATTTATAATTTTTAAGATATATAAATTAATAATTGCCCAGTGAGACACAACATACCTACATGAATTATCACTGTGAGGAATGTGATGTAACAGTACGTCATGTCTGACTCTGAAGTATTGTCCCGTGTTCCAGGGAAGTAATGAAACTTCTACTGACCTGATTTCTATAGGAAAGGAGCTGGATGGTATGAAAAATTTTCAGTGAAATACAAATTCTATCTTCTGTCAGAATGTCAGTTCTGATTAGATGCCCACTGAGACTCCATCATTTTATTCTTAGGTCATACAAACACAGATTTGTATATGTTGCTTATATCTCAGTCCTTGAGCATAACTCATTCAGGTTGATTCTTACAAGGAATGCAAGGCAAAAGCAAGAGTAACTAGAAGCTTGGCAGAAACATGGAAAAAAGGCCTAACTCAACATCATGTAGTTTTTGAAGATTTACTCATGTTACAGAATATTGTTTCACACTTTTATATAACCATTTAAAATTGACATATCGATATTTTAGAAGCAAATTCATTCCCCCTAAGCAATAATCGCATCCTTCTTCTCCCCTTCTTTCTATTTTCTAGTACTGCTTAGGTCTCAGATTATATATGGTAAGTATTATACCATCAAGAATATTCTCAGAGGACCCAGTTGGCTGGAGACTTCTGAGTAACGGCCATGATGTGTCCCTTGCATGTGCTCTGCAAATTCAATTTCACACTGCTGTTTCTTTCTACAAGTCAAAAATCTAATTTATATTTTATCAGTATGGGCAGCTGTTCTCTAATGCTTTCCCAGTGATGCACCCACTCTCGTTCTTTTTCTGTCACTTCTATTGTGTATGTATTTTTATCCTTTCTACAAAAATACTTAAATACTTAGTTTAATGTACTGGCAACCCAGCACATTGCTTTTATGAAGTTACAATTTCAAATAAGAATGAATTCTGACTTGACAGTGGTGGTCAGTTACATGTGTCATCTTCAACTTTTTGGAATAATTTACAGAAATTAATTAAAAAAAATAAATTCAGATTATTTCCATTTCGGAAGCAAAGTTTATTCAACTATAATGGAAAAGTATTTCTTTAGAAGGTTTTGTTTTGTTATGCAGATGAAAATATCTAGGACATGTAGGATTACTGTAGAATTACTGCTCATTGAAGTGGGTGAGATGAGACAACAGAACTGATATTATTGAGAAAAATGCCGAAGACCTTCTAATCTGAGAAAAAAACAGTCACATTGCTTAATGCCTCATATATGAAGACAATTTTAAATTGTCTACTAACATCTGACTTGAATTAGTCTAGAGCTTAAAATTTTCTACAATATGCTCTGCACGTGCAAAATGGAGAACATACTGCAGCAGCCAGAAGACTTTACATTGCTCTTCTCCAGCAATAAGAAGTTTGTCTTTTTGCTACATACGCACTTATTAATTAAGTCTTACCATCTTCACTTGATAGAATTCCAGACTTTTTAATGTATTAACTATTCTTCTTGTCTCTAACTTAAGTTCTGCTTGGCATACTATTATCATATTTGCTTTATTAGGGAGAGCTTGATGAATTTACTAGTCAGTAATTTACATTCTAACCATTTTCTCAGTAACCCCATCATTTTTATTTTTTCTTCTCTGACATTTAGATTCTTATAATATTAATTTCAGAATCATAGAATCACAGAATGCTTTGGGTGGGAAGGGACCTTAAGATCATGTAATTCCACCCCCCCACCATGGGCAGTGACACCTCCCACTAGACCAGGTTGCTGAAAGCTCCATCCAACCTGACCTTCAATGCTTTCAGGGATCGGGCATCCACTTGTAATGTTTAATAACATTCAGAAAATCAAACTGAATGTTAAGAGCAATTAGGAAAGGAGTACAGTGCAAAAGCAGGAACATCATTATGTCAGTATGACTATTTGGTGAGCCCTCACCTTGAATGCTACATGAAAATCAGATCCCTGTCAGATCATTGACCTCTGGCCACTTCATTTCTGACATGGCTGTAAACTGTTTCTGAAACTCCCTGGTCAAGTGGTTATCTTTTCCCACTTGTGCTTATGGATGAACCATGCAAAGGATACTAAAGGCTGAGTGAGGGCTGACAGGAATGATCACAAGACTCCAAGTGTTATTTGCATGATTTAAAAAAATGGGGGATTTTTTGTTGTTGAGCTTTGGGATTTTTTTAAATTTTTTTATTTTTTTTACAGGATATGGACTTCAGGAATGATTTTTCTACTAACTTGATCTGAGGAATGAGATGGCTTAAGTTTGCAGAGAGCTCATACCCTGACTAGAAATAAACCAAAAAAGAGTAAAATATGTAGACATGCAATCACATTCCTCTTTTAGAGGTGTTTTTTGAATGCTGGCTACTGATCTTGTATTGTTTACTAGCACATGCTCATTTTTCATTACAAATGCTTGTTTGTATTCTTTTTATTTTCTTTGTTGTTTTTTGTGTGTTTTTTTTTTTTTTCCCTGTTCACTGCTTCTAGTGTTCAAGTTCTTTATTCAGTGGTGGTTTAACCCAGGATTTAAAGTTTTTTCTACTGAACTAATCAAATAGAATGTTGAAGGGTTTATCCTGTTGTTGCCATCTCAAACCTATCCTTCAAATGGCCTTGTATCATCACCAGATTATGAACTCACATAAAAATCAGGTCACAATACAATGAGCAGGAAAAACTGCAAAAGTCCGGTAGTGTGATGATTTGCTAACAGTATAAATCATCTACCTAAAATAGGGACTGTTACCTACAGCCATATTTTTCCTTAGGTAATATCATTTCATGTTGAAGAAATTGTTATTCTGCATCCTGTTTTAGTCATCACATTCTTAAGTCATTTTCTGAGTAGGACTATGATAGTATCTAAATGTCAGGGTGTTTGCTGGCCCTTTGTCTTTTATTATTTCATATTTGATTTATGTGCAGTGCTGGATTTTCCCAGGCATCCATATGTCCAGTGTAAGAAAGATATGGAAATATGTGTCTACCTATTCAATTGCTTTCTGCTGGGATTAAAAAAATATAAATCATAAATCAAGAAACTGGTGAAACTGTATAGTATCTTCTTGTGTTCTAAAGTAGAGAAAGTCAGCTTGATTGGACAGTTTAGTGTACCAGCAAAACTTCTATCCAATTCCTTTTTTCCTTCCCTTGACATTTGCTAATGATGGGAATTCACCATATGTATCACTGTGAAGGGACCTCGTGCCATTATTGCTGTTCAGTTCAAATATAGAGCAGTATTTCATCTTCATTCACAACCTGGGATTCTGCCATCAAAACATAGATGGCATATCTTTAGCTTTCTTATATATAATATGAACATGTTGTAAAACCATTCCCAAAGGCAAAAAGTAATTGTAGTGGTTAATGTAATTATCACTTTCATGAGATATAATTCAATATCTGAACAAGAAAAATCCACAAATTAGAACATAGCAAAGGAGGTATGGCAAGCCCAGTTATGTTGGAGCTTTTGCTAAACACAAAGTTTGAAGAATATAGACATTTCTGTAACTAAACAAGAATTATATTACACAAAAATTTAAAGAAATAAGAAATGTTTTCTTCTAGCATGCAATTAATTCTTCCAGTCTGTTACAATTTGTATTTCAGCAAAATGTGGTGTTTAATTTGATGGATTTTAAACCCTGCTGGCCAGAGTTATTTAGCCTGGTTCTTTTCTTGTGTCATCTGAGAAATATCTCTCTTACCTACTTAAATTTTTGCCTTTCAGGAATCTTATTCAAAGAAGAGAGGTTATGCACTGGAAGCAATACCTTCTGTGCCTCTGGATGCAGTTCCCTCTGAAAATGACAGCAGTGTCTGTGATTCAATAGACATAGCGGTGACCAAAAAACCTTGTTCCCTGGAGATAGCAAGAGTTCCTTCCTCAAGACCAGGTAAATCACCAAATAATCTTTTTCATAGTCTTAAGTGTAATGTTATGGAAGGTACAGAATTATGTATAGAAGGTGTAGGTTTATGTTCTTAAGAATACAGCACTCTGTTTACTTATCACAGCATGATTATAGTCTTCCATTAGCTACTGTAAGAGCTTAATATCAGAATAAGGATTAATAGCAAAATGCTATTGAAGGGAAAACAAAGCAGAGGTTTAAATAATTTCCCAGATAAACACATGGTTGCAAAAAGCCGAATTATAAATCAAATTTCTTTAAGCCTAGCTTTTTGCAGTAATCTATTTACCAAACCATTTCTGTTTTTTAATGAAGTGCTTAGCAACAACATTATACAACTAATTCAAAATTTAAAGTACTCTATTTTCATGTTACATAAAAGAAGATCTTCTCTGTTTTTGAAAATGACACAGTGAATGAGAATTGATAGAAATATTAAATGACAGTTTGGCAGACTGCTGTTTTTGTTATACAGATTTGAACAGCAATGAGTTACAATAGTTAAAAAACAATATAATTACACTGAGTCAGAGAAATGGTATTATCTGTAAGGATTCTGTTTATGTTCTCCAAAATTATATGCTCTCTTCCATTACCCTTGTTTGAACTCTTCATTAGTCACCACCTGGTACAGGAATTTCAGAACATAATCATTTTGCTATAAGTAATTGGACTGAGAGTCTGACAAACGACAATTCTCAGCAGCGCAGACCTATTTGAAAAGGGCAATTGACTTCTTTACCTGTGCTATCTTGATTATGAATCACGATTTGGAAAATATACAAGAATGACAGATGATTGTTAACTAACATTATGTCACCAATCTAGTCTGTGTAAGGGGAAGCACCTTCTTGATTTCACGGCTGAACTGGTATTGGAAGAGTGCTGGAGCTATATCAGGCATAGTATGTAAGAGCTGGATACCAAGATACATCTTCAGAGTCAGAAAGGTGAGGTGGAGTGGATCATAATTCCCATCTCTCTGTAAATTTTGGGCTAAAGAAGATTTGAGGGAACTTGCATTATGAACAGAGACCTAGGAGGTGGCACAAAATAGGATAGCATCTTCATTGCATAGTTGCCCAGAATGGACCAAAATCTGTTATGAACTTTGGCATGACTACTTGTATAACTGAAGATTTGCTGTGTTGGTTTTTTTTTGGCTCTGATTATCTAAATAATTAGCACACTGTGCAGGACAATATTACAGGTTGCTGTTCAGTAAAGGAATAAAATGCCAAATTATCCTTGTTTTTCAGACTTCTACTTGATTAATCACCTTAAACATACTTATTGCAATGGGACGACTGCCATACCCCTACCCTATTAATTGGCTGAGGAAGTTCATTATCTGCCTCCATAGTAATGGGGTTCAATTACAAAGCTTTCCATTGTAATTAGTATTAAATAAAGTAAAAAAAACTCACAACAGGCTTTGGAGTTGTGCTGCCTGCT
>NW_009918755.1:9384-17287 GCF_000696875.1 Nestor notabilis
CATTTTTCATAGGTATAAGAAATTCATTATGATCAGTATGAAAAACAGATCCTGAAAAGGAAATTTTCAGACCATAATCTGGAAATATGTTTTGTGTATGGTTAAATATGATACATATCTAAGGTCCAGAGAATAACCAAGGCAGCTGTAGGACATTCATGAGGGCACCCATAGTCTTTATAAGATCTAACAAGGTAAGTTGACAGTACAAATGTACTGTAATTCTTCTGTCTTAGTTTTTCATATACCATTATGATCTTTCCCTTGGCATTTTGTTGGAAAGAACATTTGGCTGTTATAGATAAGCAGATTCCAAAATGTGATTTTATTTTAAGCTATAAATGCAGTAGTTAGATAACTGGCCTGGCTTGTAGGCCATATCTGTAATTATGTTGGCTGCTATCTGATACTACAAATGGCCCAAATAAAATCAACCCTGTCACTCATAGCTATAAGGTACTTAGCACTACACATAATTATATGTGAATGTCAGCCTGCCACTTCTGCTCATACAGATTTATTACTTGAATAAGTTATGTGTGATTACAGAGATCATTCAATTAAACCAAATATCTGATTTGTATGCCTTTTCCCCAGAATTTCACTGTTTTAGATCACTGAGACATGCTGACTTTGGGAATACTGTCAAATTGCTGTACGACGTCATGACTAGAGTTCATTTCAAAGCATAAGGTAGCACTTTGAACATAAAATTGCATCTGTCAGTCTCTTTTCCCTAGGTGGTAGGACACTGGTCAACAATCCTCACTGTCTGGGGCATTACTAGCTCTTGGCAGTAGCAGTGAGACTGACTGCACTCAGTGATTGAAAATTCTCCTTTCCTGTACTGACAAGAAAGGCCGTTCTGACTGGCCTTTAAAGCTGTAAAGCTGCATGTTGTAATTATTATCTGCCCTGCCAGTAAACTCCTAAAAGGTTGGAGGTAGTCACCTTGCTAACCATCATTCTCTGATCTCCTCAGGGAAAAAACAGACTGCTCTGTAGTTCTCCATAATACTTTTAATGTCCTGAATCTTAATCTTGAACTGTTAGGGAATAGCAGAAGATAAGTCCATACACCGAGTGGTAAAGGATTGTTAGATATAAAGGAGCAAAATTGAACAGAAAGGAAATAAAAGTAGTCATAAAGACTGTTACTTCCATTTCTGAAATTCTGTGTTGTATGAGCTTTATGTCTATTTGCAAGAAATTAGGTTTATGTAGGAAGAAGAACAGGTACATTATTGGTTTATCTCACCATTAAAACAATTGCTTCCAAACAGAACTGATCTAAGAGTAAAAAAGACTGCAAATGTGTCTGAGTTCAAGTTAAGCTGTTCTTTGTTTCTGTGGTAGATTGATGGTTGGCAGTTTGTTAGTATCTGTCTCAGTATCTCTGCTTTTAAACTAACAGTGACGACATGATAGGAATATCCTGAAATACTGCAGTCTTTGATACAAATTTTTCTGCTAAGTTAAATATAAATTTGGATTTAAAATTTCATAAATCAATCTCATAAAATTAATTTAATAAATTAATTTATTCATTAAGCAATCTTTCTAATATTTTTGCTGTGCTATTCCAATATAGTATCCTCGTTCCTTAAACTAGGCATTTCTACTAGTCATTTTAACTTTTAGACTGCCCTTCCGTTAAAATGAAATCACATGACATTTAACCTTAAAAAATAACCATAAAATTTTATTAGTTCATAAGGCATGCATTAGTATTCCCTTTTTATCTTAAGGATGTAATTAAGTTTTGTGAACTATAGCAGCAAATCATCTCAAAAACAGGTGTAAACTTTTAATAAATAGCTAAAGCTCAAGGCACTGGATAATTCTGATGCTAAAGTAGGCATTGACAAGTACCTTCATGAAGTTAATGTGGTTTTGATCAGTTATCTAGTGTCTAGAATACTGGTAGCAGAAGTTCAGGTGCAGCACCATGCTGCATTTGGACCTGAGCTGTTGAAGACCCTTACACACTTAACTTGCATCCTTGGTAGCTTGGACATTTTGTACCATACTCCATACTTGCACCTCTGTCCTGGTGTTGCCAGGGATAGAGTTAATTTTCTTCCTAGTAGCTGGTAAAGTGCTGTATTTTGGGTTTATGATGACAATAATGTTGGTAACACATTTTTAGTTGTTGCTAAGTAGTATTTACACTAAGTCAAGTACTCTCTAGCTTCTCACACTACCTCACCAGTGAGTAGGCTGGGGGACACAAGAAGCTGGGAGGAGACTCAGCCAGGACAGCTGATCAAAGGGATATTCCATACTGTATGGTGTCATGCTCCGTATGTAAACTGGGGGGAAAGCTGGCTGGGATCTGCTGCTCAGATCTAGCTGGGTGTTGGTTGGCAGGTGGTGAGCAACTGCGTTGTGCATCACTTGCTTTGTATATTCTTTTATCTTTTTTTTTTTCCCTTCCTTTTCTGTCCTGTTAAACTGTCTTTATCTCAACCCATTAATTTTACCTGTTTTTCCCCACTTTTCTCCCCCATCCCATGGCAGGGGAGGAAGGGAGAGGTAAGCCAGAGGTGTTTAGCTACCTGCCTCATAAAACCATGAGAACCTCATAATGTCTTAAACTTTATTTAACAGAAATATTGAATGAAATCTGAGCTACATTATGGAAGAAATGTTACTATATTTTTTTTCATTGGAGTTAAGTGTGTGTCCTTACCCAATAGAGAGATCATATCTCATTCAGTCTGCCTTTATAGTTTCTACTGCAGAAACTCCCTAGGAGTGAGATCAGATGGCATTCTATACACTATATTTTTAATAATAGTGAATAATGGCCAGTACTACTTAAAATATTTTTAGGTCAAATTGAGTATTGTTAGGAATTAGAGAGGACTTTTCAAACTCTGTTTTTCATGAATACCGGTGACAAAAAAAAAACAACAACCCTTCCTTTGGAAAGTAGATCTGTCCATGCAGATTAACAAAGGTTTTGATACAGCATCTCAGTAACAGGAAGAAACACTGCTGTCTGTAAACTACATGAAAATCATCCTTGGGTAAAGGAGTTCTAATTCAAGGATCTGTTTTTTCCAGTTATGTTAGTTTACTGTGGCTGCAGGTCAAGGAGATGTTAGTGAGCCGTCTTCAACTCTGGAAACAGCTCAGCTGTAGCAATGCAGAGCTTGGTGTGGGCTGCAAAATCCAATTGAGAAATGAGGTGAAATACTTAAGGGCTTCACTTATGCTGAGCTCTCAGCCAGCACACAGTCAGCAATTCCCAAGTCAGCAATTTTAAAGATAGCTCTGCTACAACTACTCTACCCAGTTACATCTAAGATACGGCTTCTGTCAAGGGATAAAAGTGTTCTTAGATATGTCATGTGTTTGCCAGTAGCCTATAGCAGTCAGATACAAGGCAAGGAGTTGAAACATAAAGGAAGAGATACCTTAGCAGCTATTCTGGACATCTGCCCAGCTAAATGTATTCTGGAGAGATCTCGCTGTTGTCAGTCATGATGTTTTTGTTACTTAGAAGAATTACTTAATTCACACTTAATTGCAAGTAACTTGTAAGAAGGACTATGCAAGATCATAAATATGTAATTAATGATATGTTTTTGTTATAGCCTCATAATCACAGCAGGGAAACTAACAAAAAAACGCTTGTCACTACAATATATCAAACTGTCTCCAAGCTGGCCTATCTACTGCAACATTAGGGATTTTTTGCTTTCTCAGGCTGGCACCCCTCTCCTGTCATTACAGTGAAAATGAACATGAAAATATGTAGCCAGTGTGTCAGCTCACCTCTGCTTGCCTTCTTCTGTCTAGTGTATAACACTGTCAGCAGTCTCTGATATCTAGGAGACAGTTCTTTAGAAACATGAATTGAAAAATGGCTTATCTGTGCTAATATTTCTATCGAAGTAAAATACAAATCTTCTACATAGTTTCCAAAACAATTAAATGCTTGGCTTGGTAAATGAAGTGCTATTTGTCAGGTCATCAGTTTCCGATTGACTTCAGTAACAAATCTTCGCAGCACCTATCATGAATATTTGAACATTTGAGTTCTCCAGGTTGAGACTAAGATAGCAAATGCATATTTTCTTGTTTAATGAATTTATACCTTTACTTTTATGCAGTTATTTTCTAGCTATCAGCAAACCCATGCGAAGTGGCCACAGGAAGGAACCATCACACTGCCA
Organism: Nestor notabilis; assembly: GCF_000696875.1. Lineage (NCBI taxonomy): Eukaryota > Metazoa > Chordata > Aves > Psittaciformes > Psittacidae > Nestor > Nestor notabilis. Next base: position 13,569 of record NW_009918755.1, read on the forward strand.
GAAATGCAGAGTTGTCTAGATGAATGGAAATTCAAGAGGCCTTAGTCACCCATCCTTCATCATTTTGAAACTATAATTGATCTGAAGGATCATGGACTAACCTCTCTGAAGTCCATTCACCCAAATTGCTTCAAACAGGACTGCTAGTAGAGCTGTATTTCATATAAGTACATTTTTAAACCAGAGACAGCAGGACATAGTGCACTTAAACATGACCTACAGTCCAACTCCTGAGGATTAAATACTTCTATTATCAAGAAAGATCATCTTAGCTGTGTAGAGAGAACATAATAAAGGAAGGAGTCTTTTATCAAGCAGAGTAACTGCAATATATCACAGTTGGTCTAGAATCATCTGAAAATAACTAGAGTCTAAGAAATTTAGCCTATTTTGACACCCATGTTTCTGCCATGAAAGATTTTAACATTGTAGTGAACATTCAAAATCATTACTACTTGCCCTGAGTGCTGAATATCCTAAGTACTAAGTCTCAGGCCTGATGTGTCAGGGAACAGCAAGGGCCAGTTGCTTCTTCAGAGATAGGGAGGCAGGAGTGAAGGGGACTACCATAGCTGACAGGGCAGGGACCTCGCTGGTCAGGGCCCTATCTCACCATCCATGAGGGCAGACCTAGAGATCATAACCAGGTTCAGCCAAGAGCCCAGATCATCCAGCAAGTTTGTGCTGATGAGGTAGATCTAAAGTCAAGCTAGAAAATCAATATGCACATCAGGACCAGGTCTGGTGATGGCCAGGAAGATTCATGATGCCAAGGTCAAGTTGGGAAGTCAGCTATGAGTTGGGGTTTGGATCCACAGGGCACAGGCAAAAGCACAGGATGGGCACTCCTTCAGCATAGCTCAGGCAAGATCTAAAGGCTCCAGGCTGAGCTGAAATGTTGTCTCCAGGAAGGGGGATGCAAATGGAGAACCTCAGAAGGCTGGTCAGGGCCATTAGAGCTTATTAGTGCCTCAAGGCCTGACATGATGTAGGTATTGTGATCAATGTTCCTTATTCTTCCATTTATTACTCAAGGAGGCAGTATCTCCAGAGTTTTATTCATCTGTATGTTGAGTGAGAAGTGAAGAGCCACTCCAAACTTGTCAGTAGGAACATAAAGCATAAGTGTGTATTGTAATGTGAGCCATGCATTGGTTTGGTGGAGTAGATAACTGGCAAAAGAGCCTTGTGTTTCCATAACAACCTAATAGCTAAAGTCTTTGTTAGGCAAGTGAGTTCTCTTCTAAGTAATTTTTGGCCTTGGAGAAATGCTGCCATTATTAAGACAAGTTTCCCAGTTCTCAGAGTGTTTTATACAGTCTCATCTCCCTTTACGTTCAGCACTGGAAAAGGTTCATAGGCCATGATAAGAATGAGTAAAAGAGTCTCACAGTGTTCTGATAGGTTAAGGGTACTCCCCTTAAAGGGAGTAAAGTTAGGTTCTAGCTTTTATGTAGTTCCTTTAATAAACCTCTTAAAATCCATCTTAAAAATAGGTGAGGGTTTGTGCTCATTACTCTGAATAGAAGTCTGCTTCAGAACCACTGATTCTGTGCTAGTGATTAAGGACCTTCTCATTTCCAACCTCAGTGTATTCATGGCCAGCTAAAGTCAAGACAGAGGAACACTAACATACTATCTTTGGCTAGGTCAAAACTCTCCAGCAACTTTCAAGAAGCAATTCTGGGCAGCCTCTGAATGATTCTGAAAAACCTCTTATTGCCCTTATGCATGTCTATATGTACTGTCTTGTCATGGTGGCTAGAGGACTCCAAAGGGTGGTAATGTGTGGCATAGAGGTCTTCCAAAGATGTGTACTCTGTATCACAGTATGTTCAAGTTATTTTGTCTTATCTAAGTATGTATGCATCTATTTAGAATATTTGCCTCTACAGAAATCATGATGATACTATCTACATACTGTGCCCTAATATAATTCCCTTTTTCTGTGTAGAAAGAAAAGAATTAAGTTATAAGGAGTATAAGAAAACCTGCAGTGGTTGAACTGAAACCCAGATATTTTTTTCAATTAAATGTTTTATTTTGTCCAGCTGAATGTTTTTTGTTTGTTTTTTTACCTGCTTTTTAGTGAAATTTGCTTTAGTGTGAAATCTGAAAATTATTAAACAATTTTCAGTTGTATTACTTGGTCAATAACTTATTCATAATGAAACATAATGTCCAGCTCTAGGTGTAAGCCCTATATATACTTTTATCTCTGCTCTTTGTCTTCTTTAACCTGTGTTTGAGATGTATGGAGAGAATTTGGCTTTGGTACAGAATTTGTCAATTTACTTGTTTTAACTGGTAAATTTATAAAGATGCAAGGATCATTCAGAGCTTCAGGATACCAACCTTTGCCAGAACACAGTGTATTACAAACCAGTCTAACCTTCTGACTGAGTTTCAGTGATGACACATTTTGTGTTTGTCATTCCTGCTGCCACACCATAGGGTGCACACTTCTCATAAGAAGAAATTTTGCCTAATGCACAGCATATGTTTGCAGTTTGGATATTTTTATTTCAAGTTGCATTTTAATAAAGGTTAGGGGAATGCTGATGGAAGAATAGAATACACAATAGCTCTTCTATCATTAATTTTGGGGGGTTTTTTCTTCACTACAGCTAGTACTTTTCTAAGCACTCTTCAAAAATGTAAAAGAAAAGATTTCTGAAAATCATGTCTGGAAAGTATTTGCTGATATAGTTGTTCCTATAACATAAATTTTAACTTTGTAATTTATTTCCTATTTTTAAGTATTTTCTGTTATTTGATAGTTCTTTTTGCTTTCTCTAAGTACAAATCCCCAAAATAGGTGTAGCTGGGGAGTTCTGTTTTCTTAATATGACTTTTTCATACCGATTTTCTGTATTTTTTTATATTATCATCATAGTTCTTGGAGTATAATTAGGATGCTTTATATTAGCTTTTTTACTACTATATCTCTTGGAGCAGAGCAGTACAGTGTTTTGGTCCTATGTTGATTACTATTTTGTTGACAGGTGTTATTAAACTACTGATTTTGACCAGTAGGGCTTCAAGTGATCCGAGTCTCAGAGGCTGGCATGTCTTCCTAACATCTATGATGTTAGGGCATGTTTTGCTGCTGATTTCAGTTGGGTTAGATTTTCACTGTGTATATCTTCCTTCAAAAGAAGGATCTTTATTAAAATTAGGAATTAGTCAATTAAGCATTGGTATGAGATCAGGAAAAGGTGTGTCTTGTAGTGTAAGAGTTAAAATGAGGTACTGTCTGTGGAGATATTTCCCTTTTCTTCTGATTTCATCTGAAACTGGGAGAGGATACCTCTTTAGGTAATATAACCCTACAGCAGCTGGAAGTGACTGTAGATGGGTCAGTGCGGTGTGTATCTCTGATTTCTGTCAGTTAGATATGTCTCTAAAATCGCGTTCTGATAGCATGTGAAAGCTATGACCTGTTTTAATTGTCTTTGGGTACATTTCAGGAGGTGAATGAGACACCCTGACAATTCTTTTTACAGTGAAATTCAGTTCTAGGCAGTTTAGGTAAACCAGGTTTCTGATACCACCTAAGAAACAGATCCATGTAGTCCATATGCAGTTTATGTGTATGGTTCCTGTTCCATATTCTTTCTTGATATGGCTGTAGCCTGCTGTCAGTAGAGGTATACCAACAGTGCATATATCCCCCACGTAATGTTTAAAGAAGAAAAAATATAAATAATATAAATAAA
>NW_009918756.1:0-514 GCF_000696875.1 Nestor notabilis
CTTCAACCACCTGCAACCAGTGTCCCCAAGTATTTGCTGAATCAGCCCCATGGGACCGACACGTTGACTGGTCGTTCCCTTCATGCCTTTGCCAGTGCTGGCCTCAGTGGGGCCTCCAACACCATCAGAAACTTGGGCTTTTCTTGTGCCTTCTGCTTCTTGAGAGGCTTGTTTGTTCTCTCAGTACCTGCAGGTCAGGAACTGGCACCACAGGGCTCATTCACATGCAAAACGCCCCAAGTCACAGTGCTCGTTCACATGCAAAGCGCCCCAAAAAGCCACATCTCTGTGCCTCAGTTTCCTTAATTCTGTGTGGCTTAAATCTTCTGTCGCTTAAATCTTAAATCTTTTGTGGCTAATTGCAGAAATGTCAGGAGTGTGGCCAAGCAGAGAAGATTGACAGAATAAAGAACTGTGAATCAGGATTTCTTCTTTTTCCAGCCTTCTTTGACTTTGCTCTTTTAGATCAAGTGGTATCAGCCTTCTCCAATTCCTACTGATCCAGAGCAGCTCC
>NW_009918756.1:1239-2503 GCF_000696875.1 Nestor notabilis
CGCTCCCGTCCGGCATGGTCATGGTGCTCCCCAACCTTCTGGGCTACAAATGTGGGTAATAATAGGGCTCCAGCCCCAGCCTTGCACAAGTGCTTCGATCTCACCGAGTCCAGATGTGCTTCAGGGAGCTCTTCCCCTCACCTAAGGCAGCGCTGGTTGTTCCTTAGTTGAATCATAAAGGATCAAGTAAAGACCCTGCAGTGATGTACATAGAGTTCACTCAATGCCTGCAGCTAATGGGTTGCAGAAATGCCAGACCTTGCTTCACTGATAGCAACTGCTGGCTGATGCCTCCAAGTGCTACCAGAAGATCTCACCGAGTCCAGATGTGCTTCAGGGAGCTCTTCCCCTCACCTAAGGCAGCGCTGGTTGTTCCTTAGTTGAATCATAAAGGATCAAGTAAAGACCCTGCAGTGATGTACATAGAGTTCACTCAATGCCTGCAGCTAATGGGTTGCAGAAATGCCAGACCTTGCTTCACTGATAGCAACTGCTGGCTGATGCCTCCAAGTGCTACAAGAATATTCCCACAGATCTTGTCTTGTCTCTATATCAGACTTCACATATCTTCGACCTTTCTCTATTACCTGCATGTAACTTTGACCAGGCCTGTAATGCCAAATGTCACCAGAGATTTGCATCTGGACACCTCACTCCTGGCCCTCATCACTGGTAATGACCATGAGAGCTGAGACAAGGAGCTCACATGTAGGTGCCTTTCTAATGAAGACAACCTGAGCAGAAGCAGGAGGAATCCCACCCCCTGTGGGTATGTGGTGAGCCTGGGAGGGAGCTGAGTCCCCTTCCAGCCCCAGGGCTACAGTCCCAGGAGGAGATAGATGCCTAAACTAACCAGGCTGGATCACTTCCTTCAGCAGGGGTAAAGAAGATCCCTGCCTGTGTCCTGGTCTGCCTGTCCTGTCTAACGATGGAACGAGAAACAGCCTGCCAAGAAAAGCGGTTGTGTCACCATATCTGGAGGTATTTAAATTACATGGAGATATGGCACTTGTGGTCATGGCTTAGTGGTAGACTTGATAGTGTTTGCTTAATGGTTGGAGTTGATGGTCTCAAGGGCCTTTTCCATCCTAACTGATTCTACAGTTCTAAGCAAAGATCATGTCCAGACCAAACTCTGTCTCTCAGCAGAGAAATGACACTGCAGAATAAGTGTATCTCACAGCTGAGAGTAGAAAAAACAGTGATGACTTCAGCCTGTTTCACAGCAGGTTACCGTAGGGCCCAGGGAGCCCTGGAGGGAGCC
>NW_009918757.1:0-7383 GCF_000696875.1 Nestor notabilis
ATTCTATGATTCTATGATTCTATTCTATGAATATTTGCCACAAAATGAGAAGTTTGGAAGCATCAGGATGTCAGAAATACCATAGAACTTTCAGATGCCACACAAAGATTATTAAAAACACATTTGTGAATTGTTGTCCTATCAAAGAAAACGTAAAAATAAAAAAAATTAAAAACACAAACCTTAATCTAGGATACTTATCATTCTTTGTCTTGTAGAGATTTTGGAAAAATATCACTTGTTGCAGAGCTATCTTTGAATCTCTTTCAGCAGGTTTGAGCTCTACTGTCCTTTGAAGATCTGGACTCCTTTTAACATTTGGTGTTTGTAGGTAAAAGTTTGTCTTTTAAGACATAAGGTCAAAGGCACTTCCTAACCAGAACTTGGCCTGCCTGAAATTACTATCTTGAGAAAGGGCATTTTATGGCAGTATTATCTGCGAACAGAGAACAAAAGATCTTTTTCATCTTAGCCGTAACTGGCTCACCCACATTCACAAGTAGTTCAAAGGTTCCTCCACGTTAGAAGTTGTTCTCTGAAAAGTTCATTTCATACCCTTTCCATTAGGATTGTTTCTGAAGAAAGACTAATGATCAAAACCCATTTGCTAATCCTATTTTAAGAAGAACTTTTGAACATGGGTAATAACTCTGAACTAAAGGGGTTTTTGTGTTCACCTGGGAGAACTTACAGCTCACCACACCTCAATCCCAGAAGCCCACAAACGCCAGAAGATTAGTGGTTTTTTCCTAGGTAAAAATCTCTCTACTGTGATCATCTGTATTACAGATGCTTTTCCCAGTCTGATATGTCACTTTCAGTACTCCCATTCGTAACAGGGAGTGTATTCCTACTGGGCTGTATCACCATCCCAATTCAATTTTTGGAGAAAATTACAGATGGACAACTCACAGGAACACCACATCTGGGTTTCTAATACTCTCTTTCCTCCCTTCTTTAGTAGACAGGGTATTATTTTCACATTAAATAGCATTTTACCACAATTAGAGAACTATTTTCCTAAAAATTGGAGTATTTTCATCCTAAACATTTTTACAATATTCTCCTTAGGGGAAAAAAAAAAATCCACATCACTGCTTTTGCTCAGAGAGACACCTTTATGGGGTATATCTCTTACCTCTCCCATTCTGTTAGTATTTTGCAGGAAACAGCACATGCGCAGTTACTGAGGTGGTGTTTATGGAGGAGCTGAAGCCACCAGCAGTGATGGTGAGACTGCAACCTGCCCATGTGGCAACTGCAAGTGTCTCTGGGAAGGGCTAACTTTCAGCATTTTTTTAATCCTAATTATCAGCCCCTCTCCTGTAAAGCACCCAAAATATTTTCCTGCATGGCACATACTTCAGACTTAATTTAGACTTTAGAACTAAATTGTAGAATTTCACTAAAAAAGAAATAAACCAACTTGAATCATGCTGTAGATTTACTTGTGTATCAGTATTTTATGTTAAGTTTTAAAAGCTTAAATGGCCATCACTAAAACATAGAGATATTTGCATTACAGAAATTCCAGGCACTTTCAGGACCTGGAAGTCCTGAAAGACCTGAGGAAAATCAACATGTTGAAATATGTGAAATGATAACTGGCTATAACATTAAAGAATATTAATTTACCATATTCATTTAGATCCAATTCTATTTTCTCAAGATTTTATCACTAAAACTGCTTTCTTAGTTAGCAAGTGTTGGAAAATTATTCATCTATTGGAGGTTGCTGAGTAATTTAATTGATATAATTATTGCTTTTATGTTTAGGCTGGTGGTCACAAAATAAGTACTGACAAAGAATGTCTTCAAAACCAAGAGATACCAAGAGTGTACAGATATTTAAACATTAATGTATCATCTCTTTAAACAAAAACCTAAAAACAAATGGTTTTAAGACCAGCCAGAAATAAGAAAATGCAAGTGATAGTCCTTTGAATATCTGAGGGAAAAGTGTATATTATCTACCTCACACTGACAAGCTCTTACATTTTAGAAACATGAAGCCTAGGGTTTTTGTGACTTCAATATGATTGCTTTCACTTTTACCAAGACCACCAAGCCCAGTATGACAATGCATGAACCTTCATAAGATAAAGCCAAGGATTTAGCTGAAAACCTCCAGTGTTCATAGATCCTGCTTTTTTTTACCCCCACCTGTCCATACTAAGGATGCATTTCTGGTCGTCCATGTGCTGGGAAAATTTACTTCAGTACATATACATTCATTGTCTTAAAGTCAGAGCTTTCAGTAGCATAACCTAATTTAATTATAAAGCATAACACTTCAATAAGTTGAATTTCTCTACAGCAAGTAAGTAATTTGCCATGCTTGTGATAATTTAAGACTTAAAAACAAAACAGATCATCTTATCTCCCATTAGGGATTGCTCATTTCTCAGTAGATTGTTTCATTAAAAAAAGACAACAGCTGCAGGTTTTCCTTCTATCAGAATGGATCTGCTCTGTTCTGACGGTAAAAGCTACTCCATTTTAGGCACACTGTGGTGTGCCTTTATTTCTTTTTTTTTTTGATTGGGCATGAAAGTCTTCAAACTATGAAATTACTTAATTTTTTTATTAATATAGAAACAACAGATCTCGTTAGGTCAAGATCTCTATGATCTGTAACCCAGAGTTGTTTTATTATTAATATCCTGGCACAATACATTGTGTTAACCCTTCTATCTCTCCACCTGTTCCATTCAAATTACTATGCCTCTCTTCCCAAAACATTTCCCTGTAATCTTTTGAAAGAAAGATATATCTTTGTGATGAACTGTATCTGAAAAAAATCATTTCAAGCAAAACAAAAGCAAGCCACATATGTCACCCTGACAGCAGACTGCCATTTACACTCTTTTGTAACTAATTCCAAGGTCACTGCAATTTTATTTTGAGAAAGGAAACTGCAACACATGCAGCAGAACTAACAAAAGCAAGCCATTCATTTACTGCATATGCTGACACTGCAAAATGCACCTACCTTATTCTAACCAAGATTTTGTGCAAGTAAGTTTCCATTCAGCCTATTAAGAGAAATCTCAGCCTATTATGTTATTTCTTTGGATGACTGCAAAAGATAAAGATGCGAGATTTAGAAATGCTGCTGCTTCGCTACTACTGCAGAGAAAGTAGAGGCTTCACAAATAATACCCTGTCTCTTAGCAAAACAACGTTATTTTGCATGAACGTACTATTCATTTCAACCTAGAACTAAACATTTTGGATTTAGATATAAATTTTATCTAACGTTCAACAAAACACTCCAATGGAAAAACGAAGATTTTGTTTACAAATATAAAAATACTTAACTAGTGGAAAAACAAAAGACAAAAAGAAACCAAACAAAAAAACCAAACAAAAAAAAAAACAAAAAAACAAAAAAACCCCCACATACAAAACAACAATAACAACAAAAAATTAATCGTTGTCCTGATTATTGTCAATCAGGACAACGACTTTGGCACACGTTCACGCGTTATTTTCATTTGGAAAACATTTCACTCAAAGTTGTTTTCTACCTCTCATCACTACATAAGCAGAGAAAGTGCATCAAAATACTATTAGGATTGAAGATTTTTAAAATTACTCTGGAGAGCTCAGATAGTTCTAATTTACTGTGGGAGTCACAAGAAGTGACAATTTCCTTCTGCTTCTGGGAGACAGTCCTTTACAACGAGCTCATCACAGGGCTTTTAGAATATGTTACCCCACATCCACGCAAACCTGTACACCATCTTTTCTTAGTTCTAAATACATCTGCCTCAGATGCCTTTGAAGCATTGATAACTATTGTCAGCTGGAATCATCAAGTCAAATGAAATTTTTATGACTTCCAACGCACACCCCTAAAGACTGATGGTACAATACATTTTAGAACTGAAGACAGACAGCATTGAAGGGTCTAATTTGTATTAAGAAAACAACTCTACCTTTCAAAGCTTGTTCAAAAATCACGTAAATAACAGTGAATTGGAGAAAGACAGTTCATGTTGTTTATTTCCTCTTCATTTTACATGCAATACATCATAAAAAAAGTCTTTAGAAATATAGTATCAGAGTGGTACGTAACCAGCACTTCACAGCACTCAGCCTCCCATTCCAGCAGCCAGGGTAAGAAGCTTTTGTTGATCCTACCAGAAAGACAAGAGCCCTCCCAGAATAATTGTTTCATTATTCAGCTAATTCAGTCTTCTATAGAACTATAATTAAAAAACAAATAATGGAACCAGCAAAGAACCTCTCAAAAAAATGACGGAAATTATTTTTCCATCAAATTTAATCACTCTGTTGCTCACTCATAAAAGGCCAGACCTCAAAGGGATCCTGGGCAATGAAACCTCTAGTTCAGTTGCATATTATTTATGAAGTACTTTGAGTAAACATTTCCCAAATTTGCCAATCTTTCCATTTCATTGAACATTCTTTGTTGTTCTGTTGTGCTACAAAGTAAGCATCCAATGTGCCTTGCTTAGTTTTATTCATCTGTATTACACCATCTCCTATCTACCTCCTCCCTGTCACCAAGAATCACAGTGCTAGCAATGTGTCTTCACAAAAATTTTCAAACATTGTGTGTGCCTGATTTTGAACATTCAAACACTTCCATGTATCCAATATGACTGATGGACAGAAACAATTCACTAAATGTACCAATGAAAGTATAAATAGATCAACCAAGAGTATGGACTTCTGGCTCAGTTCATCCTGAAAGACGCTGGTGTGCCTTTTTCATTGAAACATAACATGAAAATTATTAAATATTTCAAAGGAAGCAACATTAGCATGATGATATCAGGATCCAGTAAAAATTTTGCTCTTTGATTAAAAGCATTAAGCAGTCCAGAATTATACTCTAGAGTCACTCTGGTGCATAACTGCAACAGGCGTGATTATTACTAATTTAAAATAGGGATTAACCCCCTCTATTTTTCACTTACAAAAATTAAAAAAAATTAAAAAAAAGAGACATCAGGCTTTTTTAATTTATTATTGAGCTAAAACAGAATGGAGAAAGTGCAATCACCCCATCCTCAAATACAGGAATCATACAATAGATAACTCAATGCATTTTTTTCCTACCTGTTTTCCAGACAAACTGATGACCTCTCCTGGCTTCCAGATCAGCTGTTTGTAACATTAAGACAACAAACAAAATGAAGGACTTCCCCAGGCTCTGCCATGCCCAGTGAGGAGAAACCCAGTTCTGTTGTAGAAGCATAATTCAGATAATTCAGTCTCTTGTCTTCTTTGGTCCTAGAATTACAAAAAAAGAAAAAGCTTGCTCAAAGACTTAAAATACCAAGGCAACAGACTCAGCCTAAAGGTAACTTGGTGACCACTGTGCATTTCATAGTCCCTGTGTGCCAGATTTGTTGAGGACAAGACTTTTATGGAGGCATGTCTTAGAGAGAGGAAAAGAAGCAGAGGGAGAAAAGAGGGCCAGCTCCTGCAGGACATGCATCCCATCCTATAAAGCCGCCACTCTAAATGCTTTTAGCAGGTTTTTAAGAAGAAATCTTAAGAAATCAGTACAAATAAATGGCAAGGGATCTGCTAAGAATGTGTGATGTGCCCCTTCTTTTCTGTTTATCTTTAGCATTCATATTATTGTGATACAGGCAGACTAAACCAAAGTTAAGAATGGATTGCAGGTGCAAAATTCAGCTCTGAATACAGACCCCACATCCTACATTTAAGATCCCTGACAACTGAAATACCAGACCTGAAATTGCTTTAGCTCCATATGTGAACATGGAATATACAAAAGCACTGTAAGAAATGCAGCAGGAAAAGCAGAGAAGCAGGGATTATTTATCAGTATATGATGAACCAGCCTGAAAGAGAAAACTAGACATTACTCAGGCATTTCTCTGGAATTTGGGACTCGCATTCACGTCCCTGAGCTTTGAGCTCCAGGTCAGCAACCAGTTACTCTGGAGAGATCTCTCTGACTAAGGGATTTTAATTAAGCTCTCCAACACTTCAGACGAATACCAGAGCCACATTGTGATGGAGACAGGAATGGATCAAGTTCTACTGCTGGAGCAGTATTACACCATACAACTCATTAAAATAATCACTGTGCAGCACTGGAAGGAAGGCGGAATGTCTTTCTGGTTCCCCCATACAAAGCAGGTGCCCGTCATCTAAATGCCTGCTTCAGCAAACATCCACATTGTTTACATGCCACAGAAAAGCTCTAAAGCAAGAGAGATTAAGAAGGTATACAACAAAATACGATCTTGAAAATTCTGATTCAGCCTGGTAATTCAAATCTCTGTTTCTGTCATCCCAGAAAATGACCAACTAGCCACTTATATAGACAAATTTTACATGAGTTTCAAGATATTTTGGATTCATCCACATCCAAGTGAGAACAGTTTTGAAGTCTCATAGAATGTTCATAGTACTGCCACATCAAACCAGAGCTTTTTTCTGATGTAATTTACATATTCATTTTTTCTTATGTAATAGCTTTTGTATTTATACCATGTTTAAATTCACAACATAGTTCTACTTATTAGTGATTAATCTTACTTTCATAGGTTAAAATGTCACATCCATATTAGCGTGAGGAGAGAGATAACACCTATCTTCAAGATTTGTCTTCATTGGCATAATCTTGGCAATTCTCATTAAAATTAACAGTTATTAGAAGTTTAGTCCAGAAAATTCCATTACATTCCTAACCTTATGAAAAGCAACATTGTCATTTTACATAATACACAGCATCATTCTTGATAAGAACCTGAAGATAAACCTGAAAATATTATATATTGAATATTCAGTAAAACTTTTAATTTCAAGCTGCATTTAAATTACTTTGAAACAGTTTCTATCATGATAAATTTATGCAATTATGTTTAATCAGATATCGACTAACTACAGCAAAAGGTACAATGTAATATCTGTTATCTGGTTGAGTTCATTCTTGTGTTTCAGATGAACAACATTTCATGTAAGACCTGAAACACCATCAAGCTGGCCAAAACCAGCAATGCAGGTAAGGGCCTGGATTTATTGCTTTGCTCATGTCTTCTGGGTTATTTAGTTAGAATTCACATTTAATTCAGAATGCAACCTGCTGTGTCCCAACACAGGGACAACGTAATGCAGACCACAAGTAGCCTCATACAAAGCCCAAGTAAAGCTCAGAAATCTTGAGCATCCTTCTGAAGCAGGGAAGTCCTCAGAATGGGAAGAAGAAGGGCCCTTTAACATCCTGCAAATAAGAATTTTTTTGCCCCTCTAGATGGCTGCCCACCTCACACGGAAGAGCTGAGGAGGAGTGACCCGTCCAGTATCTTCAGCATTGCAGTTACCATCTATGACGGTCAGAAAACAGAGTCACTGGCTTTCTGTCAAGGGAAA
>NW_009918757.1:7414-35783 GCF_000696875.1 Nestor notabilis
ACACTGGCTCCAACACTGTTCACACCTGAAAACACAAAACAAGGAAAAAAATTATCCAGATACTCAGATTTAAGTACTGGAGGGAAGCCAGCATGCCCAGCCCTGCACAAACAACAGTCATCTAAATTGCAGGACAGCTCTCCAGGTCCAGAAGAATGCCATAAAACCAACATGCCTTAAACAGGTTGAGGCATGAAATGGGCATATCCAAGGATACTTCAGATAACAGCTGATAAAGATGCTGAGATTTTTAACGAAGCACCAGTAGTGCTCATCAGCTGCTTTCTCAATACACTGCCTTCATCTCAGTATTCAAAGGGTCAGTAAACAGCAGTAAATCCCTGGGACTAGCAGCCTCCTGCCCAAAACAAGGGGTTTCACACATGTTTATTCTTTGGGCAAGACAACAAAGATAACTGGTTGCTGCTTCCCATGGAGCAAGAACAGAGATTACATTAAGTCAGAAAAAAACAGAAATAAATTAGTCACCATGACACTGATCCTAATCTCACCAACCTCAGCAGAGCTCTATGGAGTCCACTGATTTACACCACAGCCAAGCACAATAAAAATTCGTCTGTGTATCTAAGTTTATATAACACAATATGGAACAGTAGCTGTTCTGTCCTGATATGATAAAAAAATTATTGCACAGGCAACATATGCTATCTACAGAAAAACGAATAAATGACATTATGAAGGCCACCAACACTTCACATCAAATTTAGTTACAGTGTATCTCAGCTCCCAAATGTGTCAGCACGGCTAGCTGTAAACTGGCAAATACAGAGAAAAATGGAGGGGGGGGGGAAATTTACACATGGAAAACATTTTTAAAAATTGACTTCACCAAGACTAGTCATGATTAAATTCATGCAGTTACTTAAATGTGTTCAAGATACGTGTTTACTCTGAAAAACATCTCACTTTTCCAAAACTGATTACCTGGATTTATTCAATATCCCTTATGATACAGGCCTAGCCAATTAACAGTCTGCGCTAATAGATTCTCATGAAATTAAATAATGATGTCTTATTTTCATATATTTGTAGGATTAGTCACAAGCATCCTTTTAATTTTGTTTGGTTTGTACAGAATCTTTTTCAGAAAAACAAGGATATCATACACTAGCTGTAATGGCTGGGAATATACAAGCAGTCTTCAAAAAGCCACGTGCAAGTTTTCTAACGATCATTACAATGCATTACATTATCTAATCCACTGTTAATTCTCTTAATGACAGCACTGAATAAAACAAGTTTTGAATAACAGACTTAATTTAGAAACTTACACTTCTGCTGAAAACATGTCATTCAAGTATAGTGTCAAAATGTTATCAACAAATAAAAATGCACAGAGCTGACAAGTATCTTATTTCTGATGAATTCAAAATTTTATTTCAGTTTCAACATCGATGAACAACCCAGCAGCGAAACCCTGATCTAACCCCTGCTTAGCTAGGGAGGGGGAAAAGCCTCTAAGAAACTTTTGCCATTTTCCAGCCACTACTGAGCACTCAGAGGCAGATGTTTGCAAGTGATAGTCATTGTGCTAGTCCAAGACACATTAAGAGTCCTCAAAAGCATCCAACACTGAAAGACTGAAAGATTGATGGTCCAATTTTGACTCCTCACTCTACACATATTTTACTGTTATGGGAAAGCACCAGTTGCTCTTTCTGCAAGCTTCCACGGGACGAGAGCTTTCTTCAGTCATTCTGCACCATTTCTGTGGTTTAGGAAAGTTCAGTCTGGCTCTGCTCCAATGTGGATTTACACAGTATTTATTACTGAACTTAGAAAAAGATCAACTTAAACTGATCCAAACCTGAGACATGATTTCAGTCTTGACACATCAATTACATCCCCCCTAATATCACTGGGAGTTATGACCTTCCCCGTCACAGGTAAATCTGACCTACTTTTTTTTCTTATGAGATGGGAATGCTGACAAGGACACCTGGGTAGCACTCTCCATTTAAAATACATGATGCAGTTAGAATAATCCCAAACACTATAAATAGTAACCACAAAAAAAGTAATAGCAGATCATATGCGTAGGCATAAATCGTTTGGCAGGTGTCTAGCACAAAGATAAGCATCATTAATCATGAATAAATTTTCTTAATAGAAACTTAAGCAGTAATTATGCAACTGTTTGCCTACTACACACTGCACAAACCCATTGCTTATGATATTCCAAGATAATGTGGATGTTTATAGCATACTCTTTATCCTCTGATACCAGCAAAAGCTGCCTTGACTTCTCAGAAAGCTATTATCCAAAAAACTAATTCTCTTCTGTCCTACAGCAGCAGAATGCCTGGCCTGTAGCAGCAGAGGCTGATGACCACAGACATGTGCTGCAGACCATCCCTGGAGGACATACTTCAAAAAAAAAAAAAACACTAATGCTAGTGCTGCAGGTTTTAAGTTTAAAAAAATAAAAGTGTTTGCACAGTCACATACATCAAACTAAGAACAGACCTTCAGATAGAAATCCATATGTGCCCATGACACGGGTGTATGTGCATACTGCCCTATCTTTTATCTAATGATTAACAGTTACGCTAAATTGCCTCTACTTCCACATGGAAAACAGACACTACATTCTTCCACTTACACACTTGAGAGAGACAGTCTTCTGGTTAAAGTAGGGGCACCCTACTAAATCCATTCCACTTCCAAATGTGTCAGAAACCTCCTGTGCAAAAAGTCATTTAAGGTCACACTCCAACACTAATACTTGATTCTGCAAGCGCTCCCCTTGATTTCAGAGGAGTGACTTTGCATGTATGAGAACAGGAGGTTGATTTTCTGTACCTCTACTTCTTCATCTCCAATCATTAATTGAGAATATTTATTCTTCTTCCAGGAGAATTTTAGAAAATGTTAAAAACATACAGCATGAATGAACTAAACTTATACATTGGGTTAAAAATTGCCTGACAGTATTTTTGTACTAAAGGGTCACTCATCAGGAATCAAAACATTAAGTTCCACAATTCTTTGGTAATTTGCTACAATAACTGTAAGGGTTAATAATGCCTGAAAGAACATCTGGTGTCAAAAGATCTGCATACATAAGATAGATAGCTCCAAAATACCAGTAAACGGTCTAAGCCAGCCTGCTTTGGGCTGGCAGTAAACCCACACAACCTCCAAATTGACAAAGCTGATAAAAAATTCACCATGGTCCATTTTCATATATAAACCTTACTCAACTTTCCTCAACACTCAGTTGCTGGTAAGCTCAGTAGGTAGTCACCATCTTTTGATAGTTATATTTGAAAGCTCAGGTATTTTTTTTGGTAATGTCAAATTGTAAGAATCTATTACTTGTTTCATCTTTTTTCTTCCATTCAATAGTACTTGTTTCTTGTCCCAAAGCTGTTGAAGATCCTGGGAATTAAAAGCAATAATATGAAATTACTGTACTGCCAATGAATTGCTGCTTAACTTGAAACAATTTGTTTCGGGTAAAACCCCTGAATCCTAAGTTTTCCTGCTTCAGTTTTTGTAAATCCTTTTGTTAAAGCAAGTTTGAATTTAGAAGTTTAATTATAAACTTAGATAAGTGGATTATCATGAAAGAAGTTCCAGCAAGGGAGCTTAAACTGATGCATTATGACTAACATTAAAGAAAACACCAGAGAATAGACTTTCCATCAGTAGAACGACTTTAATTAAAACAGTGATAGAGCAGAACTGTTCTGTGAAATGATGCTGCTGTTCCCTCTTATTCCTAAGTACTTCCAATGGACTCTATGGGAACACACTTGACTTTCAATAGTAAAAAGTGTATGTGATTTCAGACTTTCTGAGGAACCCAGTTCAGAAGATCACTTAAATGCAGTTAAATCAAAACTTGCTTCATTTGTACACAAACACATATGGTTTACACTCTCACAGAAGAGTGGAGAGATTCAAGAGCTCGTGCAAGGCACCATCCTGATGATGCTCAGCTGCACCAACACACACCCTACAGCTGCATGCTCACTAAAGCAAAATTAATGATGCTTAACATCCCCACATTTTCTTCTACAAAAATCATTCAATGTGATCCAGCTTGCAAGTACCCAAGCGTTATCCATGCCTTGGACTTCTCAATGGTATTTAACACCCATGGACCTTTTGGTGTTGTATCTTAGCACTCAAAGTAGGCTAATTTACTTCACAAATTTTCTTCAAGCTATTATCATACTCCACACAGCAGGAACAAGTACAGAGCAATTAAGATCAAAATGCTCAAGTCTGTCAATAGGTTTCTCTTGTGAACTCAGGCATTGATTTTTTCTGAGCAGAACACAGAAAGTGTCCAGTAACTTTTAAGTAACCTTTTCAGACTGCTTGTGCACTCATTTCATTAAATACAAGGAAGGCTGTAGCAACTCAAACCAAACATCTGCCAAGTCCCAGATTCTCCAACAGAAAGATGTCAAATGACCAAGGTGCAGTAGAAGCACAAAGTGTGCACTCACAATACTGCTTGCTATACCTTCCCAGCCTCCAACATGTTGCGACTTCCACACCTCCAGAGTCAGGAGACCTTTCTGTCTGACAGTCCTCTTTGTAAACTTATGTCAAAGTCACATTCTGGACCTATGAAAGTTTACGCTTGGGTTTGCTTAGGTTTTTGTAAATAGGTTACGTATATAGCCTATATACACCTACACCTGGAGGCCTCCTCATGCAGGCTTGTCAACCAGCACCATGAAACACAGCCCAGAATAAGATCAGTGATGTCTTCATGCTGTAGCACATCGCTTCTGTAACAGCAAAACTTTTATCTTTAAGGGAAAAAAAAGTTTCTTTTTGTTTATTTTTCAATGGATAGAGAAAAGTTTGAGTCTATTACCAATATACTGTTCTGCTGAAGCTTTTATCATTGGCAGTGGATGAACTAAAGGTCCTTTCAACTTGACTATATTTAAGAATTGCTGTCACAGTTGTATAGATCTTGGATTACTGTTAAATTGTAATTAAGTAGACAAAGGAAAAGAGAGCTGGCACTGCTTCCAATGCCATTTCAGTAAATGCTATTGCAACTTGTTCAAAGAGGATTACTCTCACTTCACTGGCAAAACATTGCATATAATGTACATTCAGCAGTATAATACTGTTTGAAAACTAGTATTTGAAATTTTCCTTTAAGAGGCAAACCTGGAAATCACTCAGTAGAGAGCAAACTCCCTACTTTAGCAGCATGACCATTCACACTGAAAACAACAGTCACCAATTACAAGGCAGCAGAGTTAAAAAAAAAAAAAAAAGAAAAGAAAAGAAAAGAAAAGAAAAAAAAGGTCTCTTTAACCTCTACTGCAGGAACAATGGCAGATTTTTCCTAGCATTCCCATTAAAGTGCTTTCAGTTCACACGAATTAAATTGCTTTACTGCAGTGATTTTCTTCTGTATTCTGATATTACTTTATATTATTTGACATTAATACAGCAACGTGGGCTGTAGGTCAGGATTTTTTTTCCTCCTCACTGGAACACGGCCACCACACAGAGTTTATCAATCTTAAACACAAGGTCAAAATAAAACTATCAAGTACCACCAAGCATATGAACTCTCTAAAGGCTTAGGCTCTGCTGAGCAGGGGAAGGACCATCTGCTTCCCTGCCACAGGACTGCCATATCTGAAGCTTATCTCCAATTTAAATTATTATATTCTACTCTTCTATGGAACAACCAGAACAACCGAGTGCATGCACACACCCAACATCCAAACAAACTAACTACAGATAGGCAGGAAAACATTACAGTTTTAACTTGTTATTCAGTTCTAGGGAGAGTATTTGGGGTTCAGTTTTGAACCTCACGACTGGTGACTGTGGCTAAAATAACCCTACTCTTGTATGCATACATATGCAGAAGCCAACTTGAATGCTTCTTGAATGTATAAAGTTTTCCTTCTGCTGTAACACTTACACTAAGAATAATCTCTTTTCCGCAATATTCGTACCTCTATTTACATGTAGTCATTACTATTTGCCATTTGCACTACATAGCTCTAGTCTATACCCAAATGAGCTAATATGAAGAGACACACACACATCCACAAGATAAATTCCATTTCAAAAAACTCATTTCCAAAGTGCTGAAATAAACATTTATTCCAATGCGTCCTCTGTCATCAGCTGTTTATTTCAATGCACCAAACATAAACTCATAGGAAAGGAGAAAATAGGGAGCACAATGCAATGCAAACACTCCAGCACTCCAAAAACACGCAGGCTCTACAGAGAAGCACAGTTAATCAAACACTGGCTCTGTAGTTCATTTCCTATCAAATATCACTAGAGAAGACTTGTGATGAAGTCTCCTACAACCAAGGTTCATCATTTATACAGAATAAAAGCCTGTATAAGTCAGGACCTGCATAAGAATACATACTTTAAATAATTAGAGCCAGAGTTGTCAAAATAAATTAATCAAATATATTCTGTGATGCTTTATTACTGCTTCATTCATTTTCCTTCCATTCACTTTGCAACGGATGTCCCAGTCATTGATGACACTTGGCCCAGGCAGACAGTGTAATAAAAGGGTTAAGAAAAAATTATACTACTTAAAAAATAAAAAAAAAAATAAAAAAAAAGAAGTCTGACACTCACAGAAAGAGTGAGTGTGATAAAGATCTTCTAGACACACACGGAGATGCCAATGTGCACACATCGCACTCCGAATATAGCTTTTGCTAAGTGCCATACAGACTTACTCCAGCACAGCAAGAGTAACATGGTCTGAATGCACTCAATGTACTGAAAAGTACATTTGGGTTTTAGGTGGAATTTATTTTCAGAAATGCACAAGCTATTGCTTATACCAAACTTCCTCATGCCACCATGTGAGAGTCTTCATAGAAGGCTTCACAGACCTCATTTTCCCTCTGCAGTTGTAGTACTGAGGAAAATGTGCCTCCACAGAAGATGCACACAGCAGCAGAGAGCTCACATCATTACATCACATTGCCTTGCTCCAGAGCAGAAAAAACACCAGGCCTGCACTCCACCTCAGAACCTGGTGTTAGTCTGCAGAAGAGAAGGCCCAGAGGGCACCTTATTACTCTCTGCCTGAAAGGAGGATGGAGCAAGAAGGTGGCTGGTCTCTTCTCCCAAGTAAGAAGTGATAGGACAAGAGGTAACAGCCTCAAGCTGTGCCAGGGGAGGTTAAGACTGGATATGAGGAAGAATTTCTTCACCAAAGGGCAATCAGGTTTTGGAACAGGCTGCCCAGGGAAGTGGTGGAATCACCATCCCTTGAAGTGTTAAAAAACCATATAGATGAGGCCCTTAGTGACATGGTTTAGTGGTGGACTGGAGTAAAGATTGGACTTGATGATCAACCTAGTTGATTCCATGATTAGGATGCATGCCTGAAACTCAGGCATTCCCAGGCACTTTGAAAGAGCTGCAAAACCAGGTTTAAGAATGTTCTTCATATCAAAACCCATTCATAACATCTGCATATTTATTTAAAAGTCAACTTGCTTTCACCCCAAGATTAACCATGTATGACAAAAAGAGAAAAAAAAAATATGAACTGCCATAAGGACAGTTAGAAAGAATGATACTACCCTTTAAAGCAGTTGGAGCAACCAGCTGGGTAAAGCTATATTATCTATTTAAAAATTTTGTCATTGTCACCTTTTTCATTCCTATTTCTTTTCCCCTGTAGCTGGTTATAGTCATTCACTGTATTTTATCACATTGGAAAGTCTAATCTCTTTAGGGTGAGAAATATATCTGCCCTGAACACAATATAATATGATTCACACAGGAGTCCCTGACACTATTGCATTATTGATATGAAAAAAATGATCATAATGATATCAACTGATAAAAGCCCTCGGTATAATATTATTTAAGCAAGGTCAATTGCCCGTGCAGGTTGTTCTTACCAGAGTTCATGTTACATCACTGGTCCCATCATCCTGACCTTCCCTGCTGCCATCCCCATCACAGTTCAATTAACAGAGAAGTCCTGCAGTGGCTTGATGAGCATCTGCTGCCTCTACCCGGCAGTAATTCAATAAGGATACGCCATAGGAAGAGATAATGAGAAGGCAGCCTTGTTGTTCTGTCTCCCCCCAGGAAAGCACATGAGTTTGGTTTATGGGAAAGAGCGTGACCTATGAAAATTATCAGTTAATTTTATATTTCAGAGCTTCAGCACACCACTGGTAACTTAAAGTATTCTCTGGTTTTCCCTGATGGTGCAGCCCACAAGGATCCACAATCTTTTTTCCGGATGGGTCCCTGTTTAAAAACCCTTCCCACATTTAAAGGATACCTCTTCCTGAAAGCATTTTCTCTTTCCCAGTTCTACCAAAGAAACAGTTTCTACTCTTGCATTCAGCAATGGTAGGTCAAAATTGAAAAATTAGATACCTGAGCATAGAAAATGGACCACAACTACTATCAAAGTAACTCCTGGTAGAAACACTTTCACAAAACCAAAATCTCCTAGGTTCTTCTGTGCTGCAGTAATCAGGTCGGGTTTTCTCTCCCCGCCCCAAAGAACAGAGTTACCAATGCTATTAAAATTACCAATGTAAAGTGAAGTGACCACCGCTTCCTCCTCAATGGTGCCCAAATTCAGGTTCTCCCTCCATTTCCTTCTGCACCTTTCCTGTAGAGTCATTGTCATGCCCCATCCCCCACCTTAACTCCCACATAGCCTCTCTGACTCTCCTGTTGCTTTAGAAACACCTATTCCATCACTAAAAACCCAGAGCCACCTACAGTCCCTTCATCTCCTATTCTACCACTGGTTGCCACAGTGACTATTTGAGAGATGTGGCTCTGTATTGTCTCTGGTAGAGTGCTCTCTTTCTCTCACTGCTATGGATCAAAGAGTGCTGGAAATGTTGAAATTCTCTGCCTCTGCTCTTGAGAAAGAAGCTGAAATCAGGACACGCTATGTCCCACATTTCTCCTTTTCTGAGTACTGAAGACAACTACTTTCTTCTTTCTACACAGCTGCCATGGATGTTCAGACTCTGACCAACTCCTCCTAAACCCCAAGTCTACTCTCACTGACCACAGATTCTAGTGCAGCCCAGAAAGCCAACCGTATCCTGGGCTGTATCAAAAGGAGCATGACCAGCAGGTCAAAGGAGGCGATCCTGCCCCTCTACTCTGCTCTCCTGAGACCTCACTTGGAGTATTGTGTCCAGTTCTGGTGTCCTCAACATAAAAAGGACATGGAGCTGTTGGAGCAAGTCCAGAGGAGGGCCACGAGGATGATTGATAAGAGGAGTGGAGCACCTCCCGTATGAAGACAGGCTGAGAAAGTTGGGGCTGTTCAGCCTGGAGAAGAGAAGACTGTGTGGAGACCTCATAGCAGCCTTCCAATATCTGAAGGGGGCCTACAAGGATGCTGGGGAGGGACTCTTCATTAGGGATTGCAGTGGTAGGACAAGGGGTAACGGCTTCAAACTTAAACAGGGGAAGTTTAGGTTAGATCTAAGGAAGAAGTTCTTCACAGTGAGGGAGGTGAGGCACTGGAATAGGTTGCCCAAGGAAGCTGTGAATGCTCCAACCCTGGAGACGTTTAAGGCCAGGCTGGACAGAGCCTTGGGCAACATAGTTTTGTGTGTGGTGTCCCTGCTCATGGCAGGGGGGTTGGAACTAGATGATCTTAAGGTCCTTTCCAACCCTAATTATTCTATGATTCTATTTTCTTCCCTGGGGCTAACTGTCGTGCCTCCAACATTTTCTCCTCTACTTGGTATACACATCCCCTAACTAAAAAAGAAAAAACCAAAAAAAAAAAAAAAAAAAAAAAAAAAACCAAAAAAACCCCTGAGAGAAAACACTACAGACATGCTACATTATATTCAAAATAGGACATTAAAATGGCATTTAAGAAATGCTACAATTAAAGTCCTATTGCAGGAATGTATTAAGATAGGTTTCATGATTACATCTATTTTTACCATATTACTAAAGTCTATATTAAAAAGCCATTTAAATCTATCTTTGACTTCTTTTGCTTTTATCTATTCATCATACTTGCTTTCAACCCTCTTTTGAAGCCTTACTCATATTCCTCTGAAACAAGCAGAAAGTACCTGTAAATATCCAACAACTGCAATTACAGAAAATGTTGTTAGATGTTTTAATAGTTATGTGTAGCAATTAAAAAAAAAAAAAAAGATTTTTGTTTATTAGGTTAAATAACTTAAAATTTGATAAATACGCTATGGACTAGTTTCCATCTGATTAAAGAAAGAATAGACAGAGTCTGTACAACAAATGCTACCGAATCAGTTGATGCCCACTTGCTACTTTTGCTTTAAAGCTACATCTCAGTACTAACATCAGAGTAAAACATACATAGTTATTCATACTGGGCACAACTATAAGCTGCAAGCAAGGAATATAAAACATTGTTTCAGGGGAAGGACAAAGAACAACTCACAGGATGCCAAGACAGGGCTAAAAGGAGAACACAACAGCCAACAGGAGGCTGCCCAGCTCTCAATTCCAATTGCCCATACTGGACTTTCATTTTGTCCACTGGAGTTTGTGACAGTTACAGTATGCAAAAACTTTACTTCTTTAAAAAGACATAGAAAAATATGTTTTTCATACCAGTCAAGGTAAACTCATCAAATTTTTTGCAGATTAATATATTTTACTGACAATTTTGCTTTCCCCCCACATAGACTCATAGAATGGTTTGGGTTGGAAAGGACCTTAAGATCATCTAGTTCCAACCCCCCTGCCATGGGCAGGGACACCTCCCACCAGCCCATGTCACCCAGGACTCCATCCAACCTGGCCTTGAACACTGCCAGGGGTGGAGCATTCACAACTTCTTCACATACTTCACTTCTCCAAATTAGGTGAATTAATAAATCAACTAATGCATAAAGGCTTTTGTAAAAGCATACACAGATGGATGTTTACCAGACTTTAGCCTTCATTTTCTACATTTTTCACAATTTAAACAAAAATTCAGTCAACCTTCAGAAGAAATGGGTGCTGGCAGAAATTCTCTTTGTGAATTTACTCTTAGAGAGATTAACAGCTCCTGTAGTAAAACAGCTGTACCTTAAACTAAAAAAAAAAATCTTCATTGATAGCTTCCAGAGTCTGATACATTCTTGCTTGCTGAAAGTATTTGGGACTGCTACTATAAACACTTCCAGTATTACAATCTTCAATCATTTCCAGGCTTGTATTCCACATTATTTGAACTATTTTATCCTCCTCTAGCATTTTCTGCCTTCAGAAAGATGGAAATCTGAACTAAATACAGGACTTGATAGTAGCAGTAATCCAATACATCTGATTACATAAACAAATCTAAAGTAAAATTATAATTTAAATGGCAGAAGTTAATATATTGCAAGCCCTGGGCATTTCTTTAAAAATTGGTCTACCAGACAATATTTGCCAGAGGCAGCACAAGAGCTGGGTCGTAATTTTGTTTTTAGTTTGGTTTTTTTTTCCTCATGGTAAAACTAGCAGGAAATTGGGTTACTACTAGAGTTAGAACTCCATTTACTATGTAATTTTTCTCCAGTACATGAGTCTTTTTTTAAAGGACTGCAATTGCTTTGAGTTATACAAAAAGATTGATCTGTAGAAGTGGAAAATGTCTCCTGTCCTACTTTCGAGATTTGGATTTTGTCATGCCAGCAACTGTATCATAGGATCATTCCATCTCTAAGATAAAGGTAAAAAAAAAAAAAAAAAATATATATACCAGAGAATTTCTGGTCCTGTGAGAAGAATTTCCCCTGACTTACATGAAAATACACATTTGCAAATATAAATACACTTAAAATCATACACTCTACTTTTCCTCTATTTGTTACTTTCTCTGCTAGACAAAATTAACAGTGATTTGAACTTGGTGTTAATGAATGCTGAGAGCAACCTGGCATTCTCACACCAAGGACCTCCATAAACTGCAGTTAGCAAATAAGACAATCTTCTTATCGTGTGTAAGAGCTCAGTTAAATAATCATTTTAATGTAATCCTATTTAGTAGCTTTCACATTTTCTCTTCTGACGCTAGCGATATTCATGTCTTAAAAAACAAGGAAGCAAAAATACAGAGGTAGAAGGGAAGGACAGGAGACAGGAAATTGCAGCTTCTGTTTCATTTAAGATTATTTGATGGTGTGGAGGGGAAAAAGAAACAACCAAAATCAAAAAAGAAGCCAAAACCCAGTAGCGTGGAATGAGCTTACAGCTGAACATAAAACCCAAACAGTTTTTCTGGACCCAAATCCATTCTTACACACATTCTATGAATTGTCAGTTGAGAACAACTGCCCAAGCCAAAGACTTCCAAAGACTTTCAAGGAATTTTCAAGAGTTTGCCCACTTCTAACTGCAAAAGCTTATTAGGGGTAAACACCTTGATAAAGAAATCAATGATTGCTATGACACACATTCCAAAAAAGCATACAAGAGGACTAAGGCACACCCTTAAAATGCACAGTTCTTCACAAATGAGTGACTTGTCTCTACACGAATAGGTTAAGTCTAAAAGTTGCATTTAAAATTATCCTCAATATCCATTACAAAAGAAAGTCACCTACCCACTGATAAAACTACTCACTGATAAATTAGCAATTGTAATAAGGGCCTGTGAAAGCTAAGGGTAAATTGATTGTTGTTCCTAATTTTCTCTTTATTTTAATCCAAAACTCTCCAAATTGTGAGAAATAAATGTATGGGCAAGAGGGTGAGCAAAAAGCTTGACTGCCATGTAAGACATCTAAAAATAGTGTTTCAGTAAATTTCCATACACTGGAAGTAGCAGTGAATATCATCTCTATAAATCTACTCCTAGCAGAGGTTTTCAGCAGCATCCAAGACTTGAGAATCGATTGTAAATTTGTATTTTAGAATAATCAGTAAGAATAAAAAACAACTCACACTTAAGCAATATGCAGCATTTAGCAGCAAGATACAGCTATTCATCATCCCATACAAAATAGAGACATTATTATAAGACATATTTTTAATCTTATGGAATTTAGAAATAATTAAATGCTTTTAGGATATCCCTTTATTTTAACAGTTTCGTTAGTGATGCAAGACATTGCCAAGGCTGTGGGTTCAGATACATATGACTGATCTGGCTGGTCCTGATGCCTCTGAGGGCACAGATAGCACCTATACACACAAAAGGGAAGGTTTACCATGCAGATTGGTTTGATGCACAAACACCTTCAGCAGATGAAAAGCTGTACTGAAATCATAGAATCATAGAATGGTTTGAGTTGGAAGGGACCTTAAAGACCTTCTAGTTCCAACTCCCCTGCCATGGGCATGGGCACCTTCCACTAGACTAAGTTGCTCAAAGCCCCATCCATGCTGGCTGATGTCAATGCGTAATCTATCTTAAGATGAACGAGCTGTCAGTAAAAGTGAAAAAGACAGGTCCATAAATACACTAGACCGCGCAGGAAAAGCTGTAGACTCCTTTGCCAAGACCACCTTGGGAGAAGGTTATCTCACCAAAGCCATGAGGACTCTCCAAACTCAGATCTATGTTGTCAGTACACACTGAACTGGCTGCTGCTTCCAGCGCTTTATAGTCCCTGGATCCCATGGGAATAAGTGACAGGTATCACATCTCCCAAGTGTGAAAAGATGATACCATATACTTAGGAAGGGAGGAATTGATGGCCAACTCAAAAGTGTTTGTCTTTCTTGCTAGCAAGACCAATACCTGGTGTATCAACTGCAAATAAGCATTTAAACTATGAGGGAATGTTATATATATTATACAGACAATTGACTATGTTATACCAAGAAAATTAAAAAAGGAGGTTTTCTCCTTCTCTATTTCTGGTTTAGTCCATTAACTATCAGATACTTGAATGATCTTCTAAGAAGTGATTGCATCTCTAACAAAACTTGTACTGGCATCAGAACTAGGTTGCACAAAGTCGTCTTATTCGAATGCCAGTTTGTCTTCCAGGTAATCAAAGTAGCACTGCATTCAGTCAGTAGCTTATCCAAACAATTCCTACTGCAAACTGGTGCACTGAGAAAGGCTATGAGACCCAAATTACTGCACAGCCACAAAGGTGAATATGAAATACGAGCAGTGACCCGCCACAAGAAGACACAGTCAATTATTTAAAGAAAGTGTCTGTCATGAAGCTCACAAGGGAGAGTCTTTGTGATGTGGAATCACAACCAATGAGGCACAGAACAGCACCTAGTTAAACAAGAAGGGAAAGAATAATTACAAATTGTTATATGGTTCTTTGAGCTATAAAAAGAAACAGAAGGAAAAAAACCAAACAAACAAACCCAAAAACATTCATTGGGGAAAAAAAAAATTCCTTGAAAGTCTTTGGAATTCTTTGGCTACAGGACTCTGACACTCTGTAAGTGTAAGATTAATAACTTGAGAAGAAACCTCACAAGGTCTCTTGGGTATAGAAGTGCCCATAGGTAGTCACATACCAGCTCCAGTGCATCTACTCAACGTTTACCTGCATATTTGTTTTATTTCTTAGCCCCCTGACGCACACTAGGCATACCACGCACACTTCAATGATTTCATATGGAACAAAGGCTTCAATTGTAGTGGCATTTCAGTGGATGCTTTATACACTCAAAATGATATATGGACACTGAAACACAGGAAGAACACTGTTCATTTTCCTCACTTTACATATTTGTTGTATTAAATACCATTGTTTATTAATGCAAAACAACCAGTAGAGGGAAATAAGTCAAAAGCACTGACTTTCTCCCTTTTTTCTTTGCCCTTTTTTCTCCTCCCCTGAGCTGCCAGCTTTTTTCTCTCACCATTTCTCATCAGAGAAGAATCAGGAGTTGCTCTTAGAGATAAAAATAAATATATTATTCTATGAATACATGTTCATTAGGAATGAAGTTGCAGTACAGCAGTATAATTATTTCTGCTTTTGTACATACTCACTTTTTTAAGCGTACTCTCGCCCAAGTCTGTAACTTAACACCTCTCCAAACAAACCCACCAGAAGCAGCTTAACATGTTTCCACTTCAGAGAAGTTTCTGTAAATTTAAAATCCTTTCAAAAATTGTTTACTGCTTTATTAATTTCTGAGCAAATGAACAGATACCTGTTTTCCTGCAAACATTTAAAATTTTACTTTCTCTAATGAATACTGACATCATTTAAGTATGTCACTATGCGCATTCAGTCCAATTTCCTGCATTAAAAAAGGCCGAAAAACCCTCCTGAAAATATCTGCATCCAGGCTGTAACTTCTACTTAAGATATGTACTTCAAATACGGATGTGACCTTGCTTTGAAAGTGTCAAGAGTTGGGGGAAAAAAAGATTTTATATTTATTTAAGTTCTTCTTGTAGTTACCCATCATTTAAAGCTATAAATCTGAATCTTAAAGTCCTAAACAAACAAGCAAAAAAGTATGCAAGCAGTGAACCCTGCCCCTTCTCTACCTTTCCATTCCAATACAGCAGTATGAATATGACTGCAAAAAAAAAAAGTCACTGTACAATAAAAAAAAATAAAAATAAAAAAAAAAAATCACTGTAACCTTTTAAGCAATACTCTCGAATGTGAGGAGTGATTTCAGGTGCCCCTTACAGGACACAGTAAATAGGCTAGGATCGCAGAAAGCAGGTGATGAGACTCTCCAGAACACAGCCTCTTCTACAGGCATCTCAGAGAAAACAAAAAAGAAACGTATCCAAAAATAATTGACAACACATATACCATTGCAAGTTCTCTTCTGCTTGCCTTAGGGAGGTTAAAACAGCAGCTTGTGAAAAATAAGTGTTCATCAGGCTCATTGTGATTTCCAGGCACACTCAAAAAAAAAAGGTTACACTTAACATACATGAAGCATGACCAGCAGGTCAAAGGAGGTGATCCTGCCCCTCTACTCTGCTCTCCTGAGACCTCACTTGGAGAATTGTGTCCAGTTCTGGTGTCCTCAACATAAAAAGGACATGGAGCTGTTGGAGCAAGTCCAGAGGAGGGCCACGAGGATGATAAGAGGAGTGGAGCACCTCCCGTATGAAGACAGGCTGAGAAAGGTCCTGCAGAAGAGAGGTCGGCGTGGAGACCTCATAGCAGCCTTCCAATATCTGAAGGGGGCCTACAAGGATGCTGGGGAGGGACTCTTCACTAGGGACTGCAGTGGTAGGACAAGGGGTAATGGCTTTAAACTTAAACAGGGGAACTTTAGGTTAGATATAAGGAAGAAGTTCTTCACAGTGAGGGAGGTGAGGCACTGGAATAGGTTGCCCAAGGAAGTTGTGAATGCTCCAACCCTGGAGGTGTTCAAGGCCAGGCTGGACAGAGCCTTGGGCAACATAGTTTTGTGTGTGGTGTCCCTGCTCATGGCAGGGGGAGTGGAACTAGATGATCGTAAGGTCCTTTCCAACCCTAACTATTCTATGATTCTATGATACATCCTGACATGTCAAGTGTTATTTTGGATTTAAAAAGACATTATAAGTATCTTAATAGAAGCTATTATGTATTGCTATAGGATATGAAAAATATAAAGATAGATCTAAAATGTTAAAAAAAAACAAAAAAACAAAAAAAACCCCAACCAAACAAAACCACTAGTGCAAGGGCCTAAGCTTCTGGAAAGAACTGACTCCATTCTGAAAAGATCCAGTTCAAAAAGACTGAATTAGAGGAAAAAGAGGTAGTGTTAATGGAGAAAAACTGTACAAAAAAATGATGTCTAGATAAATCTGATACACATGCTTCTTAATTAGAGTAGTGCATATGAATTTTTCATGACAAAAATTTCAATTTCTTTCAAAAAAAGAAAATCTATATGAATTAAAAGCTCTCTAAATTTGCTTTGAAAGACTAAAAGGAGCACTAGATAAACCCTGTATCAAAGGAATTTACCCCATTTGATAGGAAGCATTACAAAACTCGATCTGATTTTGCCACCACTGAACTCAAATGAAATTCGTTAGCAATTTAATCCACTTTGAAAATAAGTCAAACATTCTTTTTACTTCCAGAAAGGAAAACGCATTTCTGGATAAAGCCCTCAAACATGTACTATCTGCAGATGAACAGTCCTATACATAAAAACCACTCATTGATGTACCTATTAAATGTGTTCATTAATAACATTTCCATATGTGGGAGATGGAAATGCTCTATGATAGCAAGAAAACATATATATCTTGAACTCAAGTGCAAAGAAGGAAAACTAAAAAAAAATCCAGCAGAAAACCTCCAAGTCTGTAACTGCAATTTTCTTCTGATTCTGAAATAATCTACGAATACTGGGAAACAAAAGTTTTCTCCAAGAACTACAGCTACAAAGAGCAACAAGCAGACGCACACAAACCCACAGAGAAAATAAATGTGCATCTAACCTAAACCAGCATGCAGTCACCTTGCAGAAATGAACTATAACCTGTACCATAAAGATGTGTTTATATTTTTAGACTCTGAATCACAGAAGATTCCTATTCCCAGATGAATTAAGCCTCATCTGCAAAAGAAAATGGCAACATATGAAGGACTTTGTCTTATCACATGCCCTCATCTTCCATCAAGCTGCTCAGTTGCTTAGCATGACTCCTCATTGTTTCAGTGTCTTGAACAGAAGAGTCGCCATTTATACTTCTGAAGTTAGGTTTCTAATGTAAAACAGTGTTGTGAAAATTATCCAAATGAAATCTAGACAGCAATTAATTCAAATAAAATTCCATCAGAAAAAAAAGCAGCAAGTTTTTATTTCCTTCATGATTTTACCTAATTAACGTGTCCCACAGATGTACTGAAACCTGGAGTTGTATGGATGCTCCCCAGATGTCCACTCTTCTTCCCTCCACTTTCTGTCTCATCATCTGAACAATGCCTCCAATCCCTTCCCATACCCCTTACGCTCCTTGTCCTTCCATAGGTTCTCCAACTGCAACCTCAACAACCAGCCAAGCAAGAGGCAGCACTTCCTGTAGCTGGCTCCACACCATACACACAAGTGCTGGCAACAGATGGGATGCTCACCACACACGCTGCAGCCTTCCCATCCACAGGGGCACTCATTCCATCTGCCTACTGTAGGCAGCCACCAACTCTCATTACACACACAGAAAAATAATTGCCTTTGAGACACCCACCACTTTATGAAATTTGGTTTAGAATGTGCAGCAGACTGAACAGGGGCACTCACAACCCAGGCTAATAATCAAATTTAGTAATACATTATACACAAGCTCATAATCAATTAGCATATATAATTGGGCAACACATTCTATGTTATTTGATATGAAATAGATTGTCTGCAACAGGTGTGGTACGACATCTGGAACTGAAAATAAGCACCCTTGCTAAAACAGCAAAAAAACCACGCCTCATAAATATTCCTCTTACAATCCGCCACTACCTTGTTTTTTTTCCTCAAGGACCAGATCTACACATCATGCTATTCTATAAGAATCCCCCTTATCTCCGAAAAGGAAGTTTTCTGTCTTTCATGGTCACAACATAAAATCTGCAAACATCATCTTGAATGCATCCTAATGGATGCTCAGAAAACCAACAGAAAATTAAAAGCACCTCAACATATCTCATTGCTTTAAGTTGTACAAGTGGAGAGAGGAGTCCACCAGAAGTTTTTGCATTAAAATAGCCAATACAAAATTGAAACACAGGACTATCGCGATGGGAAACCTTGGGCAAGGGCCAAGTCTTGGAGCCCCACAGAGCACAGTTTGAAGTAACACTCCTTTATTTGTTGGTTCAGGTGAAGTACAACAGAGACATAATCAAACAAATTGGAGTACTTCAAGGAGGTAGCAGCAAGCAACCCATCCTCAGATAACTCCTGTAATGGCATGGTGGAGCACCCCATAGTGTCACCTGGCTGCTCTGGAGCCACCTCACTAATGGACCGCCCCAATCCTGCTGCCAACCCAGGCCAGGAGCTCCATCTCTGAGGAAGCCTCAGGTTATCTCACTGCCAGCCCTGACCAGCACTCCTCAAGTGCCTGTGCATATGACCTCTCTGCAGCAGCTCTCCCGAGCAGCCTTGCAAAATCACTTTTCCTTTCACCTCACAGCAGTTAAGGAGCACACAGAAAATTGAATCATAAGGGTAGACAAATAACACATCACAGATAGTAGTGCTAGGAAATCTTTCTGTCTTTTGAAAGAAACTTACTGCTGAAGCCTTAATTTGTGAGAATTGAAAGCCTCATAACAATTTATGTTGGATTAAGGTTCCTGCCCAGTTAAATACCAGTACTGACAGTCCTAGATGAGTTCCCATCTTATGAACAACTATCAGCCACATGCTTAGAGGCAACGTGCCAGAGCACACTGCGCTTTATCTGCTTTCCCTCACTGCAGATTATGCTCCTCTGGGGATGAAAAAATCTCACAGTTCAAATACACCAGCTAACTACACTAAATCTTCTAAGCGCCCCTAGCAGCTGATGGGCACCTCCACACCTCTCAAAGCCCACGAGCACTCCAGTTTCCTCAACTTGTGACATGCATGGAGAAATGAGGACCTCTTTCCATAGTTATTCTTGACATGGATGGCTAAGTCATTGGCCATCTTCCCACCAGCAAGCCCAACCAGTTGTTGGAAGGACGCTGGCTCATATCAGCTGAAGCAGGCATCCTTCAGTCTCATTCATATACCTAAATTGGTTATGACTTATGAGAGCCAATAACCATGGTGTGAAATGCAATTCTCTGTGAAGAAACAGACCCCAGCTCCCCAGGCAATGCAATATCCCTTGCTGCAGATCAGCCCATCACCACTACACCTGCAGCCTCAGGCAGCGAAAGAAGTGTCAGGTTGATGCTAGCAAAGGTTACGTGTTTAATAGTCAAATTGTAAGCCTCTCAACAAAGGGAAAACATGAAAGTGTATCTGAAATTTTAGCCCATCTATAGGTGCTGATTCCTTTTAGAGCAGCTCCTGAGTCTAGAGCTGGTCTAGAGCTGCCAGCTGCAAAGACAAATTTAGCAGCACTTCTGCCTTGTGATGCTATGTTGTCAAACCAATCCCTTCCACCACCATCTTGTCACACATCACATCAGAGCTGGAGACGGGGACACCACACAGTGTTAGGGGCTGGGCAGTAATGCTCTTTCCTAGGTATGGAGCTTCTGAGAAGAGTTTTGGCTTTTATCTCCACTGCCACTGTCCTCTCAAAGGAAGGTTCCCTCAGGCTCCGCCTGAGCTGGCTGCCAAGACAGCCATGCCGATTAGTAATTCCTCATCTCCCCAGTTCTCAGAGATGGATTATACAAATGCAAATGTAATACAAGAAACATCCTCTTCTCATGTACTCTCTCAAATATAGGTATCTCTGCTTTCCCTTATAGCCTTCTCAATTTCCATTTTATTCTGAATTTGCATACTTATTCCAGCCTAGCTGGTTTTAGCCCATTTACCACACTATAAAAGATTTATAAAGTTTAACAACAACCATGTATCATCTTCAACATACATATGTTTTACTAGACTCACAGCATACAGCTTGCTTTAGCTACTCAAAAACATTATTTGCTATATAACAACACAGATGATTCACTTGACATCAGCATTTCTGGCAATATATTTCCTGCACTGAGAGCAAGGAACCACAAGACAAACCTGCAGCGAGATTCAGAAGCTTTTGGTGATTATTCACTCTTTACCATTCTTGCAGAAGTCCTGATTTATTCCATGTCAAATCTCTGTGACACCACTCAGATATTCCGTCTGAGAAAGTCCTGACAGGCAGAGTATCCTTAACCTGTCCTCAGGAGTCCTCACTATGTCCACCCTTTGTAACTAAACAATACAGGGCATCCAAATGGACACTGCCAAACTATGATCTGAGTTTGCCAACATTAATCAGTTAGTTCCTAAGGTGTCTAAGGCTGCATGTCCACTCTGAATATCAGCATTTGTGAAGAGCTTAGAAAACATCAAGAGCCATCACCTGCACTACTGCAATTCACACATGTTACCACCTATTACTCCACAGCATGGAGCAACAGCCTACTGTGACCTTTAAGTTACCTCTTTCTTGTGAGACGTACAACATCATTTTCGTAAAGTGGTGGCAACTTCTGGAACCCCAAATCATATTGATTTTCTCATTGTTTTGCCATGTCTCTTTATACATCTATAATCCCCAATGACTCCTGCATCAGTATCAGGCAGCATTAAGTATTTGTCTTTCAGTTTTCTGTTGAGCAAAACACCAGCAGTTGACTAGCCCTGCTTCACTGACATCTCTCTGCAATTCAATATTACTAAACAGGATCTGGTTCTGAAGCTTTCTCAGTTGGCATTTTTTTATTTTAACACCTTTTTCATCAGTTTATTGGATTAAAAATAATGGCGACTGCCAATGACATGTCCAAACTTACGCTCCTCTCCAAAGTCCTTAAGCTCATCTCTAAAACTGTGGCTTACTGCTAGATGTTACTGTTATTGGCTACACAACCTAGAGACCAGATGTGTTTTCGTTCAAACAGCCTGTTTAGCTATAGTATAACCAAACAAGGCTGTCTCAGGGAAATGAGTGGAATAGTACAAAACAAGTACAAAGCTTTCCCAGCCTTTTCATGATTAGTTTGCTTAAGGGTACTAATATTTTCCAGTATCATTAACTGGGCTCTTCACGTTACCTGACCTGCATTTCTCACATCTGCAAAATCACTGACAGCCTCTGCAGTGTCACTGAGAATCTGAGGCAATGTAAAATGTTTAAACCTTTTCCCTTTGCCATTCAGGGCCTTTTAATGAAAATCCTGCCACATACTATATATACACTGATAACAAAAGCTTGGTACCTCTATGTTCTTCTGGTTTTGGCAGGGCGTCTTTCTAAACTATGGCTCTACCAGGCATCATTCTTTTCTCTGTTGTAGCTTATATATACTTTTTCCAAACTTTCTGAAGTTTAAAAAAAAAAAAAAAACCAAACAACAACCCACACAACTCCAACAACTATATGTAACTCACAGTCAAGAACCAGCTGCTTGCAGTGTCATTGGCTGGAGGAGCACTTTGCATACCAGCACCTTTCTAGGAGACAATTAATTCTGATCAGCTGCAGCAGGCATCCTTCAGTCTCATCCATTGACCTAAGTTGGTAGAGAAGATGTTCTGATTTATGAGAGCCCATAACCATGGTGTGAGATGCAATTCTCTGTGAAGGAACAGCCCCCCAGCTCCACGAGCAATGAGACATCCCTTGCTGCAACAGTTAACCCATTTAGAGCTCTTAAAAGCTCTCAAACAGTCTTTGCTTTCATAGGAATGCAGGGAAGTATTTCTAACAGCCTGAAATTCAGCCTGATGGACTTACTGCCAGTTTTCACAAGTCACAGGTATAACACACTACTGGTGGCCATGGAGAGATTTAGGCATATATATTATCTCTGACTTACTAGGTATTATGTAGCTCTGTAACACCCAATTGCTCAGCCCAACCACACGCAGCATCTCCACTCCAAGTCAAGAGAAGAAGGAGGGCCTTGGAGGAAGGACATATTTTTCCCCCTATTTCTCAGCCCACATCCCAGAATTTTTCTTTCAGCAGAGTCAACTGTTTTTACATGGGTTTGACAGGAGTAGCCTGCAGGCAAGGAATTCAGAATCCACCACACTCAGATTTGTGTTTCAGTGTACAGCCAACACACAGATCCATCCATTGTCTGGCCTTCCCATACTCACCACCAATGCTGAGACACTGCTCTATGATTTCAAAGAGCTCACATAAAAATTGATTAAGCAGAAGTGCAGATACTCATGTTCATCCTGTCTGTAAAAGATAAGCTGAATGATTTTTGATGACCATCTGTTTAGCAATAGCTATTTAACATTAATCTTTTGACTATCATCTCCATCCATTATCTACCAGACCTTGAACAGTTTTTTAAATTTAAATGCTATTTAAATTACAATACAGCAAGTCCAGAGGAGGGCCACAAGGATGATAAGAGGGTGGGAGCACCTCCTGTACAAAGACAGGCTGAGAAAGTTGGGGCTATTCAGCCTGGAGAAGAGAAGGCTGCGTGGAGACCTCATAGCAGCCTTCCAGTATCTGAAGAGGGTCTACGAGGAGATGGACTCTTCATCAGGGACTGTAGCAATAAGATAGGGAGTAATGGGTTTAAACTTAAACAGGGGAAGTTCAAGGAAGAAGTTCTTTACTGTGAGGGTGGTGAGGCACTGCAGCAGGTTGCCCAAAGAAGTGGTAAATGCTCCACCCCTGGCAGTGTTCAAGGCCAGGTTGGACAGAGCCTTGAGCAACATGGTCTAGTGTGAGGCATCCCTGCCCATGGCAGGGGGTGGGAACTAGATGATCTTAAGGTCCCTTCCAACCCTGACTACTCTAGGTTTCTATGACTGTAACAATCACAGTACAAAGCGGTATTTTGTAATATGCAGATCTGCTAGAAGAAAATAAATTCAAGCTTAGAAACTATTTTGTACTAAGACAGCTCTAAGCATCTGACTAAAGAAGCAGACACTGCTAAGTACAAGGGTGAACAATCACTTCCAACAGGAAAATAAACTGACCAGTGTGCAACCAGAAACCCAGGGCAAAAGCAAATTAAATAAAGACACATCCTTTTATTTTTTTGTTCTCATTTACTATTCCTCAAAATCCCATTTATAAAGGCTTAAATTCTGCCACACAGCTTCTCCTTTTTCTCAGTATATGTACTACAGCTTATTCAGTACCTCCTACTCTCTTTCTTCCTAATTTCTTTTACAAATATTAGCAAATTTACAGGAAGAGAAATAACTGGAGTACACTGACACATTCCCACCTATGTTTGACCTTCGTGATGGGATTGACATGGTCAAGATTAATGACTCAATTATTTCCAGATGAGGTACAAGGCACCCGATTGTTTTGCTATTTCAGTACTAACCACCGTACTCCTGCAGTGTTTGATACCCATAAAATAATTGTGAACAATTTTTCAGTAGGACATCAAGAGTACAGGGTTTATTCTAAAAAAAATACAAAAAAGAAAAATCACTGAGATTAAAAGGAAATGGGTAAGTGTACAGTTAGAGCAATCCTCCAAAGCCACCAGCTTTAAAAGTTTTTCACTCGACAAATTTAAGTTGCCACAAGATACTGCGCAATACATCACAATTAATTGCTTGCCTTTCAGCTGGCCTCCCACAGGGACCTGGCCTTACAGTTCCAAACGCTATCACATTAAGGCACCAAGAGTCCCCACAAACCTGCCAGGGACAAGAAAACCTATACACATACACCTGCTTTCACACAATGACCTCTTCCAAGTTTTGTAGGTCTCTATTTCAACAGGTTTCTCCTAGCGCCATGCAGTATTCCCTAATATTTAATACAGACATCACTATTTTAGAATGGGTGCAGCCTCACAAAGCGTACAGTGAGAAATCACGTGAGGCAGTGGTGATGCTCTGCTCTATCACTCTCAACAAGCGCCTAATAACTGGCTGACAAGTATGTCTGTTCTGTAACACCTACAGTCAGCAGAACAGGAAATGC
Source organism: Nestor notabilis (assembly GCF_000696875.1). NCBI lineage: Eukaryota > Metazoa > Chordata > Aves > Psittaciformes > Psittacidae > Nestor > Nestor notabilis. Next base: position 31,911 of record NW_009918757.1, read on the forward strand.
AAAATTGTTGACAAGAGTCCAGCTATAGGAGTTCACCCACTCCCATTAGGGGTCAAGCCACATTAAAAAAATAAATAAATAAATGAATTTTAAAAACCCACAAAACATTTCAAAGCAGAGACAGTGCCAATTTTCTCTGAGGAATGGATATCTAGGAAGTTTCATGTGAAACCTCTCAGCATCTTGGGATGGCAAGAGAGTCCATACCATATAGTAGCATTGTGAATTGTTTAATGGACTGGACTCCTGGTCTACAAAGACACCTGCAAGAATAAGGAGATATAGAAGGACACAGTTTTGGTATCTCCACCTCCTAAGGACCCACAGTACAATCTCACTTTGAGAGCTGATCCAAATTCATATTGAAAAAAATCTTTTCAGTTCTCAATATATAAGATTATATAAGCTGGACTTTAAATCAGCAGCTTTTAAAATATGCATTTCAACACACCAGAGGAAATCAGAAGAAATTTTTAACAAAGTTCATTATAAACCCTTTTAAAGATGACCTACATTTGAACTTCCATTATCTTGTATGGCAAGGATTCACTTCAGTTACTCTATTAATCCAAATAAAGAAATGGATCAGTCATAAAGACCTCCAAAACAGGTAACTGGAACAAGTGCCTCAAAATCAAGTAGACCTGCAGAAGCTAAACTTAAGGCTTTGGTCTGATTTGAGGAAGTCAGTTTTGTGTTATTTTCAGTTTTAACTGGAAACATTAAAAAAGCGTGGCTTACTCTGTTTCTGGTCTCCAGCACTGGAGCTGGATGTCCTAGCTTCACCAGACCACCACCACTGAGGGACATCATGACCTGAGAACAGGACTCCCCCATCATGGGAGCAATGTGCCTCCAGAGGAACTGGTCATTCAACCTTCCCAAACACGCCTGCTCTCACTTTCTGCTCAGCTCACTAACAAAAGCACTGGTGGGAGTGCCTCATGACACGTGTGTATCATGAGACTCGTAGCAGGGGCGTAGGATTAACTCCCCCAGGCTGAGCCAGGCAGCAAATGTATGGCATCACCAGCTGCTGCTCAGGGACTCCCCCAGCGCACTTTTATTTTTATGGTAAAGCGAGGAGCAGCTCGGTGCCCTACAAACCACTGCCACTTTTGACAGAGCAGAAGTGTAATGAAAATGACAAAGCTCCTACTCGAGAAAAGGATTCAGAGAAGCTAGATACTGCTATGGGCTTTGGGGCATTACTAGGCAGGAGAGGGAATAAAACTCAAATTCAATAGAGCAAACCACCTCTCACAATCCTCTCCCCTGCTTTTGGGAGGGGAAACCTCAGTTCCCAATAAACCAGCTATCAAAACAAATGTCACCTGTCTCAACTACAAAAACTGCTGCATTCTGGCAAGGTTTTGCTGCTGTCTCCAACAATAGTAGGATCGATTCCATCAGGTGTGAACTCCCCAGTATACTGGTAACAACAACGTAACACCCCCTAACTGAAGCCGCACAAAGCACTTTCCAGTAACCAAACTGTGAAAGTAATAAAAATACTTCTAAAAGTTTCCAACTTTTTCTTTTTACATCAGTAGTCTTCAAAAACACTTTGATTTTTACCTTTTTTAACATTAAAAGCCAATCAGATATTACAAGAAGAAAATACTTGGGGTTTAGTTATCAAATTTACTTGATGGAAAGAGCTGGAGCTTTTAATATGAATTTATCTCTTGCTTTTAGCACTGAATTCAGAATTCAATCAAACAGAAAGTAAAATGGAAGTTACCCATTACTTCCATGGAGCCTTTAGTTAAAAGAAATAATCCTTAATATTTAACAGAATATAACACTAATCAAGCTAGATATATACACATCTTGCCAGTGCTTTAGCAAGTGGTAGTTTCCTTCATTAAGTGCAGTAATGACGTATTTGCCTAGTATATATGCCCAACACTAAATATGTGGCAAGTTAATGAGATGCTTTCCCAAGGTTTCAGCCTGCACCTGCAGCGCCGCCTCTGCATACAAAATGTGGCTGATGCTGATCTCGCCACCTTATCCATATTTGCAGAAACATCTATCAGGGAAAAAGAAGAGACAATGTATTAAAACTGTCCACAGCCACCTTCAGCTATCAGGAACATGATAGGAGAGATTACATTAGAGCTTGCAAATTTAATAGCCTATTTTGGAGGTAAGATATTTAATCAGTCAGAAAGTGATTTCATTTGGTGCAACTGGGAGACTGAAGCCTGTCTGTACAATGTTTTGCCAACAACAAAGAAGAGTCTTTAGGAAAATTTCCTTAAATCCTACCCCTAATCCTACCTTGTTTACAGTAACCAAAAATGTGCAGTTATATGTACTTTTGGATTGAAGGCAGAGGCGTAAGTGGAAGCAACCAGAAAATCACAAAACACAGCTAGCAAAGGCAGCACTGAGCACGCAGGGGCAGCAGCAGGGCTTCGGCAGATGCTGCATGACACTGATGGGAACACAGACACCACACACCAAGCAGGCTCATGGTCCTGGGCTCCCGGCAGTCACCCAGATAGTAAGCAACAAGTGCAATTAAAAATTTCTACATCAGTGAAAACTTAAGCATATTTGCATCCATTCATACCTATTATCTGCAAAATCTACTGCTAGTGTTTAACTTACTGCACTGTTTATATCACTGCTTAATTAGGCCCCAAGGGTAAATTTTTAATCTAATTCATACCAAATAAATCCTAAATCAGATTTACTCCAGTGTAAACAAGGTGAGAAACTGCACAAAATGCCCAACACATTTTTATTTCTAATGTTTCTAGTTGCCAAAATAACCCAAAAATTTCTTTCAGAAAAAGTTTTAAATCTCTTCTTCTCTACAGACTTTTGATTAAACACTTTGCAGTGCAGTCTATAACCTGCTGGTTTAACCTAGAAAAACTGCAGGTATGGGCACTGTTTCTCCACTATCACAGAACTACTCAAAAAAGAGGAAAAAATAATCCATGCTGAGTGCCATGCTGCTGCTGCCAGAGTGCTAATGATTTAAACTTGACTTAGTTTAAAGTTTGTGTAGTTGTTCCTGTGACCGAGTGTAGGTAAACCAACACTACCCCTCAGGACACCTCTGACACAGCCACCACTCTTGGTGTGCAGGGCAGGAACTTCCTCCTGGTAAAGGTTCATTCAAGAAATCAGTTCTTGCCTGATCTGAGCTCACTTTAGGAATTTCTCCCAGCTGCGAGAGAGATCAGAGCCCTGGCTTCTCTATTTGCATTTTGCTCGAGGCAGATAAATGCAGCCGCAGGGAATGATGCACAGGGATCTCCCACCTCCCTTCATCCTTGATGCACTTCCCCGTAACATGCTAGCACAGCTATGGCTCTTCTCCGGTCCTGCTGCCAACGACACTACCTAAAGCCTGGAAAGACAAGAGAAGGTGTTTGACATGTTCTTTTCCTGCGCCCGAGAGAAATGTATTATCTGCCCAATAAACCTGGTTATCTATTGAACAGACAAGCTGGAGTCCTGCGAGCCTCCTCAAAATCAGGTTGGTTACGTACCAGCAATCATATTACACAACACTCCCCCATTTATCTTTTTATTCAAAAGCACTCTTTACAGAAGACAAATGAAAAGCTGAAACAGCAGAATCCCTCATTGCTTCCAGCATTCTTGCTAGCAAAACTTGTTCCAGTAACAGTGGAAGACAAATGAGATTATTTCAAGATTGAGGGCATAAATTATGAATATAAATGCAACAGAATACATTACTTCACATTGCCCCTTCTCACACACATTCGGAGAACCAAAATACATGCATATAGGGAGATGAACAAGATAAAGCCAAACAGTAGTTGGTCTTGCCCGCAACCCTAACACTTGGCATACATATATATTTTTTCTTTTTCCTTTTTTGGGGTT
>NW_009918758.1:0-16268 GCF_000696875.1 Nestor notabilis
TCCATATCACCGACAAAGATATTGAACAAGAGTGTCAGGTTTTGAACAAAATATGGCTTGTTGTGTCACCATATATCATACTGACATTAGAAGAAATATTTTGTTATTAATTGCCTCTGGGGGAATTCAGAACAAACCCTTTTGTAAACTAGAGGATTCTTCACAAAGAAAATTTTGAAGAGCTCTGCATGTAATGAGTGAGGTCACCTTGCTAATTTGCACAAGTCACCCTATAGCTGTCCTGCTGCAGAGAACAGCAAGTTCTGGGTAAAGCTAAAATTGTCTGTGGGTTATTAATATTTTTCATTACATGCCCACAAGAGAGATATACATGAAGAAAATGCCTTAGCTTAGGAGTTCCATATAGATTCAAGGCTAAAGGGTAGACTTATGTCTCTGTGAATGTAGACATGACTTTCCAAAGTTTAGATTTGTTTATTTTTACCAAACCTCTTAGAACAGCAGGTGTGATGGAAAACAGAGATCAAGGACTTCCGTATCACCCAGTCTACAAAAGTGAAGCAAAGGTGAATCAGGAGTCACTAATATCCATGGAAATTTTCATATTTGTGTGTGTACATAAGGTCAGGTCTTAGATCTTGAGTATTCTTGTTTAGGCCCTTAAGTTACCAGGACATTTATCTGCCATGATTTCAATTCAGTTGCCCTGCTGCTGTTTGAAGTGCCAGGTTCCTAAACTCCCAGCCACCTACTTTTCTGGTAGCTTGAATTTACAAAGACACCCACGTCCTGTTCCTGTGCATTGCCTGTAGCTCAAGCTTGCACCAAAAGATGGAGATTCCCAGATGTCATATTTAAAATAGATATAGAAAATTCCTCAGTGATTCAGCAATAGTATCATGTATCCACCATGGACTTCCTACTTGAGTTGAAGCAATTATCACAGACATTAAACTAGAGGGGTCTATTACAACATTTCTAAAGATCCCACATGCCCCCATGTCCCTATGTGCCTGAAAGACTTGCATGAAGCTAAAATCTGGTCCTGCAGAAAGCTCCCCACAGAAGCAATTAGATTTCATACAGATTTAAGGAGCATCATTTTTCTAAGGAAACCATATTCATATGACTTTAAATCATGGCTCTAAATCATCAAAAAATTCTACTCCTGATCACACATATGTTTATAGGCTATTCAGTAAAATGGGACTGTCCCTGAAGAAAACAATCTGATTCACGATCACATATGTTATTTCTGACTTGGGAAAATTTTCAAACTTCCACTGATCAGTTGTGATAAAATGCAGGCTAAGGTAATGTTCTGCAGTCAAAACACAGAAGCTGGCACAGAACAATGTAAACCCTACCTACCCCATGCAATAATGCTAAAAACACCTTATCAAATTTTGACCCAGAAACACACATGTAGCAAGATAACAAATAACTTGTTCTTGGAGAAAGGCCCAGTACTGATTTATATCTTGCAACCCAAATAAATATAAAAAGCCTGCCAGAGCTGACCATGTAAATCTTAACCACTTCATATGGTTTCGTTCTATGAAGTGAAAAATATGAGGAAGAAGGTGTTTTTGCACTGTGAATGAGCTACTCAGGAAAAGTGTTATTTATTGAACTCCATGGGAGGGAAGTAAATTTCAGAAGTTATAAACATGATGAATTATAGTTAATATCTTGGAGGAATTAAATGAAATTAAAAGAAAAAATGTTCCCTATTTATGTTTAAATAACAATTGGCATTGAGCAATGTTAAATATAGGCTTACACCTGCCAGGGACTGGCTGACTATAGCAGTCTTTGAAACCATTACTGATAAACCAGAGTGGGGAACATGTCACAAATCTGTGGCACTCATGTTTTGTGTTTCAGCTCTCACGGGGATTCCTGGGACAGTGTGGGGTAATCATTTCAGCCTAGGAGTGCTTTGTGACCTATTTGCTTTCACTCTTTGCTATTCCTGCAATGCAGATGATCACCTAAGAATCCTGGCAATGTCCCTGCTCCCAGAATGAGTACTTTCAAGCTAGAAGTTGAAGGGAGGTAGGAGAAGAATAATCCCACAGTTACTGTCGGACTCAGTGCACTGTGGTTTGGTACCCTGGATTTGTAAATATTAGGTCCCAGGGCTGTCAGGTTGGGTGACCTAGGGAAAGTCACCTTTGGATCCCTTTCTGAAGTTAACCCTCAGCTTGGACACCTTGTTTGAGATGCTTTGGATCTGTTTTTCAAGAGGACTGAGTATTTGTAAGTCCACACACACATCTCAGGTCTCACACACTGAGACGGGCAAAAGTAGAGGTTGGGTATCTGGATGCAGCAGTATGGATGTTTCATTAGGAAAGTGGATAAAGAGAAATAAGACTGGGAAGGAGGAGCACTGGAAGAGGAATGTAGGGCATTGATGGCCTATAGGGCAGGACAAGGCAGAGGACAAAGAGATATTGAGGATGGTGCTGTAAGTAGATGGTATGAGGGCATAAAACCAGCATTTCTGCCACAGGAGAGCAGAAATGTAGAGGCAGCTTAGTGCTGAGGAAAGTCACTAAAAGCACCCCTACTCATTGTATTTGTGAGCTGCTGGTCACAAAGTATTTGTATTTATGTTTGCGTTTATGTTTGTATTTGTATTTAGGCTAGGGAGTGTTAGTGTCTCCAAGCTACATTCCCTTGTCTGTTCACATCCCCTTGTCCACATCGACCATTGGGCGCACGGGCAGGTACCTCCCTATTCAGACACTCCACACACAGCACCCACGTCACCCATGTTTACATCAGCAGGCACCAACATGCACAGGTCCCATTGCTCACAGCACTGAGAGACTTGCAGGTGTTTGTTGTAACTTTACTGCCTTTAAGATCAGCTTTCTGTGGCTCCCAACACACAAAGACGTCTCAGCCTCGCATAACCTTGATGTCGTGAGCCTATGCTAATAAATCTGAATAAGTAATGGACAGATACAAATCTGGGTAATAGAGTTAAATATCCCTTCTTAACTCAAACACAAACCAGATGTTTTCCATCTACCAGCAGGCCTCCACAATTATCCGTACTGCCCATGCCACCCCCCCCAGCTCCATGCCGGCCCCTTTCTCCCTGGTGATGAATATGATGCATCTCCATAGCTAGCTTAGGGATCGGGTTGCACTAATTCAACACTACTTTTGTCAGGAAGGTTTGTTATGTGTCTTTATTCAGCTGCTTTAAAGCACCTCCTGTGTTTTTTCGCTTTGTTTTACTTTGCTCCCCACAATCACAACCTCTGCTTGGAGTCAGGGCTTTGCTGGGGAACTCAGCCCAGTTGCCCATACAGAGGCTGTAATAATATTTGGCATTTTTTTTCATGGTGCAGTAAGTGATCTTTGCAGGCAGCAAATGAGCAGTTATTAATACTTAACATATACTGTGAGGTAGAGCTCCACTGACAGGGACTGAGACAAGGTGCAGTAGTTACGCAGTTCTTTAGGGGTGGAAGTGGGATTCAGATGCAAGCTTCCTCACACAGCATCTTGGTGTAATGGAAACACACTGGTTTTTCCTGCCATTTAAGCAGATCAGAACTTATGCCAAGCAGGTGAAAATCGGCAGGCAGAGGCCTACATGTACAGTACAATCAAAGACCCCATATTTTTTATTGTATAGCTACATTATAATCAACATTGAGTTATCATAATGCTCTTATGAGCTACTGTGCCAAAACCCATTGCTGCAGGGATCACTGTACATCACTGGGAGATCTTTGGAAGCCCATGAGACAGAGACCACTTGCTGGAGTCCTTCTGACCAGCTCATGAGTGTGGCTGGGAGGCCATCTTTACCTGCTAAAGTGGAGAGAATTTGTCAATACACAGATCTGGGATCACCATGATGGAAATGTAATGATAATGTTGAACTAAACAATAATCTGGCAAGAAGTTCTCAAAATTGGGCTTACTTATTTATTTTTAATTAAAACCCCAGCTTTTCTCTTTCTTTTTCTCTATCTGGAACAAATTGACTGCAGTCCAATCTTGTAACTGCATTTCCATCGCAGTGTGCCAAGGCAATCAGAGCTGTCAGGACCAAGCTGTCTCCTTTAAGAGTTAAATTTTATTAGCAAGCTTGCTCGCAAGTCAGCTGCATGAACTCCAGTTTATCTCTTGGATACTCATAGCAGAGCCTCAGCATGAACCTCCTGGTTGCTCTACATAGAGAACCCTCTCAGCAGGATGATTAGAATAATGTGTGCAAAGATAGCACCAAAATTCAATTTAAAAAGGCACTTTTTGTTGGAAACAGACCGGGGAGAGCAGCTTACATCTTAAAAGCCAGCCTGCATCACTGAGCCAGAAAGCATGGTTTACAGGAAAGGCCTATTATAGGGATTTCGTGACTTGGACATTTGACTCTAGAAGATATGGGGTCTAAAATCTGGTATACACAGAACATTTGCTACCAAATTCACTTTTGGCTTTCAAACACTTTGTCATTGTCTTCTTCCCCATTTCCCCCCTCAAATTCTTTGGAACTTAAGGAGTAATCTTAATTGACCTTTAACCATGAAATCTTGGCTGGCAGTGCAGCCAATGCCTTCACAAGGTCAGTGCTGGTTGGATGCAAACCAGATCTTAGAGCTCTGACCTCGCCATACTTAGTTGTCTCTATAGAGAGTCCAAGGAAAAGTGAAGCGTGAACATGCTCTTCTTCAAGCAGAAATTCCCTCCAGGGCAGGATTTAGGACAGAAAAATTTCCATTGCTGAAGCCTGATTTGGACCTCTCCAGCAAATATTTAGACCTTCAGGGTGGCTTTCTGACTTCAGTTGGACTGAAGTTTGATCAGTGCTTCTATACTGGGAATTTCAGAGATTTTTTTCCTAGCACCAAGTCCAAAGAAATGAATAACATTCACATTTAAAAAGAAAAAGAAATAATAAAAGAACATGAACATCTGGAAGTCAGTCCTCGAAAATGGCTGCGCATAATCAGGATTAAGCCATTACTGTGTCTTGCTTCTTAAATGATGGAAAATTGAATTGTTCTGAATTACAGTTCTCTCTGCTAAGAACCTGCTACAGACAGAGAAGAAAGGAAATCATTGCTTAAACAGCAGCAGCAGCAGAATTTCAGCTTTTGAAAAACTTGGGTTTCCCCTGCATAAGACATTCAAACACTGGAATGTAAAGTAGTGATGAAAAATGAAAGCCATGTCAGCCCAGAAAGCGATATATTAAAGCAAAGTGTTTGGGAGTCAAAGGCCCTTAAATAAATCTAAAATACATACTTTATTTTAAGCCCTAAATCTGCTGTTGCTAATCCCCATATTTAAAACCAGAAATCTATTTTCCTGGAAAGCAGTTGAAGTGGGATGGAATTTGACACGGCTAGCCCAACACTAAGTTATTGTCTTTGATATTTGTTGTGTCCATCAGTACCAGCATTGTATCTCTGATACATCTCAAAATTACTTTCATACTTTATTGTACACCAACAAGTGGAATATAAGCCTAGGACCAAGAACCCAACTCCGTGTCCCTGGCTACAGTAAATACAGAAGTTATAGGTGGTATCCTAACCTGCTAACCTGCCCTATTTCCTTTGCTGACAGCAGTCAGCATTCACACCTTGTCTTTTCATCAGACCTTGCACATGTTTAATCCTGCGTCAGTAGTGGGGCTGGCAAGTCTCTTTCTCACCCTTTTATAGTGGGAGGAACTCGAAAAGGGAGGTTCAATGAACTGTCCAGGGGCATAGAGGGATGTGATGCTACAATAAAAGTTAGGAACTGGAGGTGATGTGGTCCCATAGCTACAGCACATGCCACCGAAAGGCAGGAAATCTGTGTTTGGTGTTCATTGCAAGAGAGAAGTGATGGGACTTAATATGATCTCTCCTCTCCTCTCCTCTAAACACCGGCTTTGTTTCACACTGGCACCTGCCTCACTTAGGAGCCCTGGACTGGAGGGGTCAGAAGAGGAGGGCAAAGCACAGGGGAACTTTCCTCCAAGTGCCTCTGAGTACTTCTGTGTTATGGATGCAGAAGTGAGAATAGATGCAGAGACAATAGCCAGTTTCAGTTGTTATTCCAAGATTTATAAATTGTCTTCTTTACTGTGTGAGCAGCATGCAGAAAGAATGAAGTGTTGCTGTGAGATTCTGGTACACGAATTTTGGGTTCTTCTAAGCCCAGCAACAAGAGTGTTAGCCTTGGGCAGAGCTATATAAAGCCCTCCAGACCACGCAACCAGTGAGGGCAGCCCTAGTCAACAGTGCAAAATAAATACTTTCTGCAATGTGAACCTCTGAAACAGCATCCAGCTCACTCCCAGAAGAGAGGGATTTTCTACATTTCAGCTGGCGCGAGCTCTATGAGGAAAAAGAGCCCAGTCCTTCTGAAGAATGGGGGTGTCACAGACTGCAGGCGCTCCTGTCAGAGCTAATTCATCCAGCTTCAATCCAAGGCTTCAGTATTACCAGATCTTTCAACCCCTATTTCTCCCTTCTTTTAATAGACAATCATATTTGTTTAGGTTAAAATCAGAAAATCCTTCGAGGTTCAGTAGAATTGGACTAATTAGCCAGCACAGACATAATTTGGTCTACACAAGTAGTGCCTAACTCCTAACACACTGCTAATGAACAGAGCTGACCAATAAATGAAAGAGGGCAAAGTTTTCTCCTGACAAGTAATACATTTTTCTGCCAAAAAAATATTTGAAACTAGGTAATCCAAATAATTCTGTTGACTTTCAACCCCAGGTTTTGATTTTTTGTTTGTTTTTAAACTTTTCTGATCTTTGTGAAGGGGAAGTGGAGGGACAAAGGCTCATATTCCTCTCCTTTTCTCCATAGATAAAGGAAATGGAGAGGAGAGAAATGGAGAAAAATGCCAGTTTTCAGGTTTCTCAACGTATCTTCTCAGCTAATTTATTCCTCCTTCTTTTCTTGGTGGTGATTCCAGTAGAAGAAGAAGAGGAAGGAATGTATGAAACGAGGAAGGAACAAAGGTGTCCTTGTTTTATGTCCTCTTGTTTGAATTCTTTCCCCTCTTTTTTACAAGAAGGTAAGATATTGGATGAAACAACACTAAAAATTCACAAATTCAATTACTAAAACGCTAATCCAGTTAAAGGCTTGTTAGGCAACACTGAATTTTGATTTAATGAAAATGTTTGTTGGAATTAAACACTTACTTACAAAAAAATGCTTCATAATAAAATGCATACTCCATTGGTGGGAGAATATAACTGAGAAAGGAAGGGTACAAAAAGAGAATAAACAACGAAGCCTAAAATGCAGAAACAAATTATTTCAGACCCTGATTCTGGAATCTGTGATGCTTCCCATAATATAGAGGAAATCTGGAAATACCTGTCAATCTTAACCTTTAAGGCAGAGTTTTCTCAGTGCTTGTCATTTCTACTGAAGTGAAGGATCTTCAGTATCTCGCAGTATCTGCCCACCACTCACATATGTCTGGTGTGAAATCGCCCCAGGCTCCTTCCATATGGGACTGCCATGCTCTGGTCATGGAAAAGCTGCTCCTTGTCTCCAGCTTCACTGTGTCACTTGCTGTAAACATGACTGATGAATAAGCATTATCACTGCATGAGAAACTTAGCCATCCCCAGTCAAGTTTTGAAAAATACAAACATTGGAATAAAACAATTCAGCGTGCAATCACTGCCACTGGTGCTTTTGCTATAGCCAAGGGAGTCTTCAAAATATGTTTCCAAGTGCATGTTTCCCAACATCTCACTTCCAGAGCTTTGTTTCACAGGCCTCAGCTACGAATTACAACCCTCCAGCCAGGGACGCTGGTGGTCTATTCTATAGTAGGCCTTCATCACTGTGTGAGAGTCTCTGTGGCATGAACATCCAAGCAATGCTCTATGTAGTTAGAGGAGCCTAAGGTATTCTTTGGTGTGATCATGGTGTGGATGAAATGACTCTTTTGTGCTTGAATGAGCCAGCTGACATCCTCCATGCTGGGGAGATAAATGTCACCTCAGGATGGTATTTATTTTTAATTTTTTCTCTTTTTTTTTTTTAAGAAATAGACTATTTAAGGATAGAGGGGACTGCCATCTGATATTATTTAGCTCTATATTAAAATATGAGAAAAGGAGAATAAATGGATGGTTTAGACACTTTTACCAGAAGATCACTTTGTCACTTAACATCAACCTGTTTGGAGTCCAGGTCTTGAAACTTGGCTGCCTGTTCACTACAGACACTAGGAATCATTTTTGTTGCTCTTAGGAAGTTTTTGCCTGTACTTGTCAAGCTATGAGATACTGAAACATTTTGGTTCTCTTCTACATAGCAGGGACTTCCCTAATATCACATTCTTGTCCTAGAGATTTTGCCTGCATGAGTACCTGTGTGTCAACCTGGGGTGAGAGGAGCCAGACTTTCTCTATAATTGCTCTCTAGCTTCTCTGCCATGCTCTGGCTCTTACCAGGCCAAGCACACCAGCTTTCTGGCCCTTTTCCCAAGGACTCTCTCTCTAGCAGTTTGGATTGAGCTGGTTCTTTTCGCTTTGTAATAGAGCACCTCTGGAGGACTTGAAACAAACCAAGGAGATTTCATGGTCTCTTTTCAAACACTCAGGACTCATGTGCCAGGAATCACCAGCATCTCTGAGGGGCCAGAATTGCAAGGAATCAGGGAAGCTGAGCCCAGGGTGGCAGCCTGGGGAAAAGATTTGAGTTGTGTGGACTCTCTATGCAGCATGGAAAGTGCCACTGAGCAAAGGATGTACCTTCTTGTATGGTGAGAGCACCAGGAGATGTTGTGTGATGCATGTGCAGCTTCTTTAGCCCAAGACTGCATGACTTAAAGACTGACCCACTGGGGTGTCCAGAGAGACACCTCCTCCCATTTCTGCTGATGCAACACTGATTGCTCTGGTGGGCAATGTAGTGCACAGTAGTCCCCAGGGAGATGCAGTACCTTCCTAAGCCTCAAGCCATACACAGATTTCATGGCTTCGGGTCCAGCTTCTGTGGAGCAGAAAGGTCTCTTCTGTTGTGTGCTCATATAGCTGCTTAGCAGCTCCAGACACCAAAGTGATGCAACGGCTAAGAACTAAGCAACACTAATGCACTTTTATGTCCAGTTTCGCTTCCCTGGAATCCAGCTTCTGAAAGAAACTGCTGCCTTCTCCACTCACTCTCATAGCAGCCCATTTCAGAGAACCACAGGCCTGTGCTGGCCTCTCCTTTGCAAGCTACCTGCCTCCCTCAATCAGGAGCTTCTGGGGTGAGCTTGTACAGCAGTGCTGGTCCCACTCAGTCTACTAGGAACAACAGGGGAGAGCAGCCTCCTTAGATTATTTTTTTTTAACAGTAGAATGGGGAAAGAAACCCTTTCTTTTGTTGAATACAATGGGGAAAATGAGATGAATATGTATTACTACTCCCCCTTTCCTGCCCCCATGCATTCCTGGTCTCAGCCAGATGAGTGAGACCACTAGAATATAACATAAAGCTTTATTTCACTGTTGCTTTCTTTTAGATATTTTTGGAGAGAGATGTTGCAGGTGGCTTTTGCAAGCATGTCGACTGCATGTAGGGAGGAGAAGTGGGAAAAGGCATGATTAGACTTTCAGAATGGAATCGATAGTCCTCTGGAGGGCTGGTATACTACAGCTGTAAATATTTCAGCCCCCTGATCAAGATGGAAGCAGCAGTATGTGACTCAGACACCACGGTCCTGAAAAGTCAAGAAAGACTTTACGAGTTAGTGCTGTGGAGCAATATGAGAAATGCAAAATGCACAGTGTGCTGGCAGAAAGGAGGCTCACCTCACAAACAGCAAGCAAAGGGACAGAGAAGAAACGATCACATTTATACCAGGTGCCAAGCTTTGGATTCTATGCTGTCACTTCCATCTACCCGTATGTTGTGGAGATGCACCTGATGATCTCAAATATAATGACTGCTTGGCCTGTGCTCTCACTGAACATTTCAACCAGCACATTGCACGTGCTGTAGGCATGTAGCACTGCAAAACTGCTTAGTATTGGCAAAGAGAGGGAACATCATGTCTTTTCCAGCTGCGACTCTTGCAAATCCATGGGAAACTTTTCCTCTCAAACATCTCCACTAGTTTGCTATATGCTTTCTTGCTGGCTGGCTTGTATTTCTGTGTGCAGATAGGTTCAGAGTGGTTGCTTTAGCTACCCTCCGTTTTGAGATCAAGCCACATATTTTCAACCCTCGAATATTTGCAATTAATATGAACAGAGATTTAGCATGTATTTATATGTGTTAAATGCCAAATTGGCATGCATTGTGTTGGCTCAGCCAGGGCCTGGACACTTCCCTCCAGGCATCCCTCCAGGCTGCAGGGATCACTTCCATTTCAAATAACTTTTCCTTGAAAGCCTCTGTGGCACCTGTGCTCTGTTAACAGGGGAGCCTTGGGACCACGCCAAACTGGCTGCGAAGCAGGGAGTCAGTGCTGGCTTTCGTCCACTCACCCCATGAACATGTCTGTGCTGCAAGAGCAACACACGCAGCCCACTGGAAAAGCCTCCAAGTGCCACAGCCTCCAGTCCACCACACACCAGCTTCTGAGTCCCCATTGCCTCCCATCTACAAGGTGTTCCCATTGCCAAGGCCCGAATAGCTCTGCCTGTGCTGGAATGCTGCCTAAGCACCCAAAATAGATCAGAAACTGGCCTTATCTCTTTCTATCTCTTCCTCTTTCTTTATCAGTACTACTTCCCCTGCCGAAGTGCCTGAGCACCTCCCAGACTGAACAGCTGCATAACAAGCCTTCTCCCCAGGGCTGCTAGGTCTTGGATGCTTTCGGATCTGCTTCCTCATTCTGTATTGCTCCTCACACATTATTTCATAGCAGCAGGCTCTCTGAATCCAGCACTCAAGCAGTAAGTGACAAAGGAGTTGATCACTAACAGATCTTTTCAGTATGCATACATGTGAAAGCATACTTATGTTCAAGACTGGAAATCTTAAAATTATTTTCTTATTTCCTTGCATTTTTCCTATTCACTTCATGTTCCATTTTTAGCTGTGTTTGCAACTTTTTTTTGGAACTTGCTGTCACATGGATGAATTATCGCTTTGCTTTTTCTGGGAAAATAATACTATAGAATGGTCACTCCAGCATACACAAGTACTACTGGCAAGGAATATGTAGGTATTTTAGATTTATATGGCTGTAACTGAAAGCAGAACTTGGCTGTATTCTGCCTGAGTGTAATGAAAAGAGATAGTCACAATGGGCTTTTGTATGAACTTGGCTCCTAGAAATGACGGCAATAAAAATAGCAATGCCATCATTTGTTAATTCTAATTCTTTCAAAGTCAGATATGCAAGTCTATTCTTAAAGGGATGTGCTGAACTGAAATGCCTAAGAAGAAAGTAGTAGTTCTTTTACCAGCAGAACAGAGGCAACATCGAGTCCTTCAGGAATTTATACCATGGTCATCAGCATATGGTTTGAATACTACATGTTCTTCTAGACAGAAACATTAACTGTTTCTCTTACAAAATCCTTGGGATAAGGCTTTTTTTTCTTTATGTTTGCAGGGTTTCTGAAGCAAGCTCCTGCTACAAAGGTGATTTGTATGTAAACGTAAAGAGACATCATGTATTGGTCTTCTGCACACAGAAATGCCAACAGCCAGGCCATGAGCCTCATACCTTAGCAAAAGGTGGTCAGTAGACCACAGCCAACAGGAATCAGAAGCAATAAATTTTTATAAGATTTATATTTTTCTTTCTTATTACAATTTTCCCATAGATCCTTGGGACTTTCTCACTGCTTTGATCATTATCCGAGCATTATCCATCTCCTATTCTTGTCTTACAGATGATAGTGGCACTGGTTTACCCTTTTGTGTCTCTTAATCTCCAAATAACGGTATTTAAAATCTGAGCAATTCCAAGCAGGTCCTGCTGTGCAGCCTGTCCATTAACAGCCCTGAAAGAGAACAAAATATTTCCATCAAATGCCACTTGCAACTGTTATATCTTGTCCATTTCTTGAATGTATGTGCTTACATTCAAGTTATTTTAGGGCTGATGACAAGTGTCATACTCACAAGCCCAAAGTTCAACAAAAATTCTCTATACCTTCATAATGAGGGAACCTGGACATGTTCCAGTTGCCCATGAATTTATGTGGCTCATCCACCCCATGTGAGGATTCTTCTTTCACATTCTCTCCCAGGGGAAGGTTGTGCATACACAGCCGACATGTTTGGGCAGTATTTTTCTGAAGACATGTATTTTTGCAGCCAATTGTGCTACACCTTTGTCATGCTGCAAATGCTGTCGGTTAGTTCCCTCCTCCCGCAGTTGTCTCCTCCCCTATAATTTCTGAATCCTCTGGCCACTTTCAGCCACGTTTGGTACAGTGGGAGACATATGAAAGATAAGTTCCTATAAAAGACTGAAAAACAGGGCCTGGCTAGAGGATGAAGACCCCAGTTAGTGTCCTGAGTGAGGGAAGGACTGTGAGGTGAGAGCAGGAATTATCTGTCCAGTTTCATTGCCAGCTGGCAAGGAACAAATGTATCCCAGGGAGCCAGTCAGCACCACATGGCTCAGAACAGGCCATGGCACGTGCTGCTTTTGGCTCCCCAGGAGTTAGGGGACTGCTGGAGAAGAGATGACCGTCTGTGAGGTATTTCACAAAAATGCATGGAAACATGAGATCATGGGAAACGGTTACATGGTTGTCATTATATGGATGAAATACAGAAATCCCGTAGAAAAACTGCCTGCACCAACTCACATGATCAGGAAATAACTAGTTTTAGTATTTGCCTGCTCGTTGTTCACTGCAGAAAAGGTGGGTTGTGGCACTGAGAGACAGAAAATGCTGAGATGCAGGATGTCCCTGGGGGATACTGGAGAACAGTTTGTCCTCTGTACAGATGTACATGTTCTCTGTGTGGCACTGTTGTAAACCTCTGACTCCACAGCAGATACAAGACAACTAAATTAGTTTAGCTCCATAGACAGATGACTAAGCTCATTTAAATTACCTTCTAGTCATGGTGGGCAGGGGACATGTCCATAGGCTGCTGCCATAGGCAGAGTTTTGT
Source organism: Nestor notabilis (assembly GCF_000696875.1). Taxonomy (NCBI): domain Eukaryota; kingdom Metazoa; phylum Chordata; class Aves; order Psittaciformes; family Psittacidae; genus Nestor; species Nestor notabilis. Next base: position 13,041 of record NW_009918758.1, read on the forward strand.
TAAAGTCAATGAGCATTCTCATACTCATATATCATCACTGTGTATAACTTCACTGTGATGCTGGAAAATACAGATTAACAAGGACAGTAGTTTAGCAAGAAGAGCACACCTGCTGGACCATACATTTGCAGTTTCTCATCTCTTTTTGTACAAAATGGTCTAATCCCAGTAACAATACATTCTTCTTCGGATATGCTTTGCATGCTTTTCCTCTTACACTTCCCCATACAAAGAGTGGCAACTGCAATAAAATGAGTGGAGAATCAGGAGAGGAGGATGAGGTTACCAATATACATACTGTGACAGTGTTGCTTTCATCAAATGAAAAGAAATATTCCCCTAAAGCAAATATGCTATGTTCAGGAACTCATGTTGTCCCATCATGGAGTATTTCTGATTGACCATTAGTCAAAATCAGAGCTCTTTCCTACTCTGACCATGTTTCTACATGGAGAAGACACATCGGTAATGAAGATGACTGCGTGCATTGGCTTTGCATGTGACCTTTCTCCAAAACCAGTTATTTTTCATCAGTTTCATATAAAATCCATCAAAATCCTCCTGTCCAGATAATTCCTGTGAGGCATCCTTAGGTCTCCCAGCTGGATGACTAAAGCATTGGCCTATTCCCTGACCTCAACATCCATTTTACTATTAAACTTGCAAAAGCAAGCAATTCTTCAGACTGGCAGGCCAGGCATCAAACCCAGGCTTTAAGAAACCACACACTATGAACATGTTTTGTTTCTACTGAGATCACTGGAGTTGGCCAGCTGCTGACTCCTGGATTAATGACCAATACCTCCTCCCCTCAGATGTCCCACTTAGCCTTTCCCTGGAGAAACTGGGCAGCCATCAGACCTGCTGGGATCTGAATCCCAAACTACTTTGGACATTGACCTTTCCAACACTGCATGAATTTTTTAAAACAGTTACTGAAAGTTCAACTAATGATTTATTTATTTTTTAATTTATCAGCCCTTAGGAGGAAAAAGGGATAGAGTCTGACAGCTCTTTGGTCCCAGAGCAGCTTATTACCATGTGCAGTAAACAGGGTAAAAATCATAAATACTACATTCTCCCTTGTGATAAGGAATTTCAGAGTGAAGGATTGCTTCCCAGTAGCAAAATTCAGGGCAATGTCATGGAAATGGGTCACAGATTCCTGGAATGAAAAGTCCATTATAAGTCTTCCCTGGAGCAAGGGATTCTCTCCTACTCCTGCACAGCTCCCAGGCAGCTCGCGGGCAGCTCCGTTTCAGCATGGAAAGTCAAGACTGAAGCCTTAAGGTATCTGCATCAGAATCTGCATCAGTATGTTTTAAGAAAAGAGTGGAACCCATTTTGTTTCTCATTTCAGAGAAACAGATTTTCCCAGCAAAACAACTGGTGTTTAGAGATACGGTATTTTTGCCTGCCTTGAGAAGTAGGGTATCTTGCAGCCTGAAGGAGCCATGCTCCCCATGACACATGCAGTCCCTGATCCTGCCAGGGGCTCTGTCCAGCACCAGCCGCTTTGCAAGTGGGAGCTCAGTAAGGCCCAGACCAACTCCACCAAACTCAGCCAAGCGGGAGAGACGAGCTGCCAGAGCCCATCCCACCATGAGGCCCTCTGGGCAGGCGTCCTACAGCTGACATAAGGAGGTGGGCGATGGACCACCTCTGGGAGAGAAATAATGCTCCCCCACTACTGCCAGAAGCTGCTCTGGTTCCTGGCTCTCTTTAGCATTCACAGTGATGACTTGGCATGTTCATGCTCTCTACATAAATCCTGATAAACTCCTAACCTCAAAAACATCCTGTAACTAGGGGTTCCCACGTCTAGTTACCATATTGTGTGAAAAAGTGCTTCCCCTTATCACTATTGCTTTTGCTCCTGCTGAGTTTCACCGAACCTCTCTACTCTTATTTTAGAGACAATGTGAATATTAATTCCTTCCTTTCTTATCTATCCCACCCACTCCCTTCATACATTTATCATGTCCACTCTTATTAATCTCCTCTTGAATGTAAATTCCTCCAGCATTTTTCAATGCCTGCTTAAGGAATTTTTGCTTGTCCTCACCAGTATTGGTGTCAGTCACTACCTACTTGCCTCAAACAAGGACCAACAGCCAAAAGATCAAGGTGGGTCTGCAACCTATTACTCAAAAATTAGTTCAGACACCACTTCTTTTAATATGGCTGCAGAAATAACTTAAAGGAAAGACTTAGGACAGCATCTTCTCTCTCTGTTTGTAGTACAATTTTACTGTTACTATAGTCTGTACAGAAAAGCATATGTTTTATTAATTTTCAAAAGCATAAATAGCTTTTTTAGCTTCTATTTAAAGAGCTCCTGGCAAACTGTATAAGGGCTGAAATAACACACGGGGGCTTACATGTTTTTAATCCCTTCCCTAAACAAATCCTCTGACTTGAATTTTTTACATTTTGAAGGCACTGGGGTTCATGGTTTGCTGTGTGATACTCACTGCTAATGGCACTCATCACATTTTTGTGGTATCAATGTTGTCTGCTTTCCATAAGAGTGCCATCATAATTCAAAACAGCAGTTTCCAAGTATGTTTTACCTTTGCTCAAGGGAGATCACATCACATTTTTTTACACTTTTGGTGGAACTGCAATAACCAAAGTATAATTTGCATGGCCCTTCAGTCTTTAATGTTTAATCAAAGTGTCCTGGCATTGTTTAAATACCTATTCATTCTGCTAATTTTCAGCCTGACTGTTAAGTAACTGCAGCTGCTTTACAAAGAGACTGTATTTCAGCATTTTAATGGGAAAAGATATATGCCTGCACTACAGCTTCAGTTTGCACAGCCACCTGGTCTGTTTCACTGCAACTCTTCCCAAAAGTTCTCCTGCAAGAGAGGGAGTAATGGATCTAAGGAAATTATCTTTATGTTACTGATCTTTTCATTATGAAAGTGATACTCTTCTTGTCTTTCTTCTTCCTCCACTCCTTTCAGTCCCTTCCCATGACAAACTTCACTTCTACTACAGAGTCGTGACATAGGGCAGAAGAACCTCAATTTATGTTTAAGCTTCAATTGCAATGAGTCAGTTTAATTTAATGATGTTATGGAAAAGTAAATATTTAGAGGTTTTTGTAGGATGTAAAATGTTAGTTCTTCAACGAGGACCAATGAAGGAGACCCCCTTAATGTCTTAGCTATCCTCTCAAAAGTATCCTTCGCTCTAAAATAATGGTCCTTCTGAATTCCT